>NC_056725.1:976347434-976472434 GCF_019279795.1 Protopterus annectens | reverse complement strand
AGTGTTCCACAAGACTTGCCTGTGAGTCACTACGACAAAGTGCAGGGCTTTTTCCTACTTGTAGTCTTGCTTTTGCAGGGGATATGAATCTTGTCAAAGGAGCGCACTGCACTTCCTGTCATTCAGTGCAGTAGAAGCTAGTATAGTATGACTCACAGTGTTAGCTGTTCATTTCCCCGTCGTCATTAGCTGCTGTCAATCCAAAACTGAGGTCAGAATAACCTTCTGCCTTTGTGTATCACTCCTGTTATGGTTATAGATGATAGACCATGTTTAATATGAAAATTAGTAGTGGTGCTGTGTTTACGTTTACTTCTCAGGCTGACATGAGATGTACAACTGTCTCTTAATGAATATAATAATAAAAAATAAGTGCGGAATAGTCAGCTTTAGGTAGTATGAAAACAATCACTAGCAAGCATACAGAAAAAATGAACAGATACTGTGATATGAGGTAATTTGTAATGATTTGTGACAGAATGTTAGTAGATCAACAGTGTGATAGAGAAACACCTGCTGCAGATGCAGACACCAGCAGAATAATCCAAGAGGAGTAAAACACAAGATGTGTAGATTCAGAGGATAGAGGCAGGGACAGATAGAAAACTTATTCCACTTGGCTAAAACAAGAAGGCAACAGAAACCATTTGACTCATAGATGTACTGTAAGGATTCCATGCTTTCAGTTTCATACAAAATGAGGTAGACAAACAGAAGCATAAAGTCAGAAAATGGTTGTGCTGGATTGGGTAGGAATTTCAGGGGGAAGTGTGCTGCAGAAAGCTGAAAAAATTGTGAGTTTTGGATGTTCTCTGTCCACCCCATGTGGGTTTCCTTAAAGCATTATAATTTGTTACCACCTGCTGAAACATGCTGCTTAGTGACTACCATAAAATTTTTCCTGCATGCACTCTCTGTTGCCTTGTGTCCTGAGCTATGACTGGAAGTGATATACAAGTGTTAGTCCATTTACCTGGTTTAGGAAATAATCAAATAAAGTTAAACGTTCAGAAATAGTCATAAGTATTTCTAAGGAAAGATCTGAGATGCTGATTATTATTATTATTATTATTATTATTATTATTATTATTATTATCATTATTATTATTACTACCGTTATTACTAGTATTGTTAACCATTCTGAGGAAGTTTAACTGTTTTATGACTACCACAAAGTATAGGAATTAACAGGGCAGGGGACTTCAACAGTTGGCAGATGCAGGTGGTGCTTGTAAACCCATGAAGGAAAAGAGGGTACAATGATATGGGAATGTATAACTGAGTTTAGAAAATTAACATGTTCTTTTTGGTCCCCTGTCTCCCAAAAAAACATCCATCCCATTCCCTCTCACTCAGTTGTTCAGACTTCCACACATTTGGCATGGAGATATGATTGGGGACTATTAGGATTTAAAAGATTTTTTACCAGGTTTCATATTTCAATTTAGCTTACATCAGAGTAGCATTATCTGCTTAGTGTTGTGTCTTAAAAATAACATAATAAGATAATAAACATTATATTGTTTTTAATGCACAGAAGTAGCATACATTCATAATTTTTAATTTCAAATAATGTTAAATCAAGGAGGCCAGAAGGTGGAATTAAATTGGTGTGGTAATGTGGTAGTAAGTGTTATGGTTATCTGGGAGCCCCACCAAAATAGTTCAGATTGTGCCACATGGTTGCTAAGGATGGCTCTGGGCACAGTGTAATTAAACTCACTAGAAGAGGATTTGAAAATCCTTTTATTTTTCAAGTCACCAAGACATCCCTGATCAGTATCAGCAAGAAACTACGATCCCTCATAAATTCATCCAAGGCGAGCTTCGAAAGAAAAATTGCCAATGACTCCAAAGATAACCACAAGGCATTCTTTAGCTATATCAAGAATCTAAGTGGCAATGCTCAGATCTGCTCGGAGTTAGTGCAGAATGGCACAAAATACACCTAACAGACCGATATCGCCAACATCCTGGCAGACAGGTTCAGTGCAACCTTCACCCCCAAAAGGGTGCGTAACCATACCAGAAGAATGTAGAGCCCCTGAAATCACAGACACTCAGGTTAAAACAGCCCTCTCCAAAGCCAAAAACACAGCATCAATGGGACCGGACAGTGTCCCATGCTGTGTCCTACACGAGCTCACAGATGAACTAACCCCTCACCTAAACACACTGTTTAAACTCAGCCTCTCCACAGGCTACGTGCCCACAGAGTGGCACACAGCAATCATTATTCCGCTCCACAAAGGTGGAGCCACAACAGACCCTGGGAACTATCTCCCTATAAGCCTGACTAGCTTGGTCTGCAAGGCTATGGAGCGCATCATCATGGAACTCATTAACAGAGACATTGGGAACCTCCAAACCCTACCCAAGTCAGCTTTGTTAAGGGCAGATCTTGCCTCCTAAACCTGGTGGACTTCTTTGAGACAGTTCCCAAGGCTATAGACAAGGGAAAGGTGGTACACACAGCCTACCTAGACCTCGCAAAGGTCTTTGACAGCATTCCCCATTCTGGTATTATAGACAAGCTCACCAGCCTGAACATAAACCCCTATGTCACAAGATGGGTTGCCAACTAGCTCACAGACAGAACCCACATGGTGAGAGTTGCAGGAGCTAGGTCCAACTCTAAACCGGTTACAAGTGGCATTCCCCAGGGCTCAGTCCTAGGACCCCTCCTGTTTGGCATATACTTCTCAGAGGTACAGGCAAGCACAGGAGGTCTATGGCTGACCACATTCGCAGATGACTGCAAACTAGGGGCTATAATTGACTCTCCGGCTGACACAGACATCCTCCAAAAGGGTAACAGATACCTGGTGTCAAAATCATAGCCTCAAGCTAAATGCCAAAAAGTGCATAGTCATCCCCTTTGGAAAAAACAAAGTACCCACAAACTACCACATAGGTGGTAGTCCCCTAGATACGGAAGATGTAATAAGGGATCTGGGGACCCAAGTAGATAGTAATCTCTCCTTTGATAATCACATTGCCAAAGTGGTTAGAAAATCCTTCAATGTGGCTCACCTAATCACAAAAGGGTTCGCATGCAGATCAAAAGAGGTCATTGTGCCCCTCTACTCATCACTCATCAGACCCATCATAGAGTACAATGCCCTATTTGGGATGTACCTTACAAGACACCTGCAACAGCTGGAAAGACCACAGAAGTACCTCACCAAGAGGATCACCGGCCTCAAACAGATGCCCTATGCAGCTCGACTGAAGAAACTCCAGCTGTATTCGGTTGCATACCGCCTACTCAGAGGTGATCTCTGCCTGACATACAAGGCCATGTCCAACCCAGAATTGATGGACATTCTCCACCTAAAGAAAACCATATCCCCTCGAGCCACACGATCTAGGGATCTAAACCTCACCACAACAATAAATAGGATGTGCTGGAGGAATAGATTCCTGTCCCAGAGACTTCCCATGCTCTGGAACAAGATTCCAATCTATATTAGGCAGAGCTCCTCGCTAACCCTCTTCAAGAGAAACCTTGACGAGTGGATGGGAAACAGAAAGTTTACCCCAGGGATCACTTCAGTGATTCTGCTGGACAGAGGCACAGGGAACTAATCTAAGGGGGCAGAGAAAGGCAACACATTCTGGCTAGGCTTATAAATGCGTTCGGGTAGATAGCCTAGTACCTACCTATGAACCTAACTCAGGAGGATTTATAAATGTTGATAATCATATATATGATTTCAGTCAACTGAGTACTGACAGAACACTACACCAGCTTTATTTTTTTACTATTTAAATCACCCTTACGGTTTATATTTACATGGAAAGTACTTAATAAATATGTCTAAACTCCATAAAAGACAGTCCTAGTAGGATGGAATGGTTGTAGAGTCATATCACTATACTTTAGTTTCATACTCCTTAGTTAGTGCTTCTGGAAGATGGCAAAGTAGTGGATCCATGAAATCTGTGTCATTTTCTTTTGCTATACCCTGCTGATTAAGGTGATATCTGTCCCTACAGTGATGAGCCTATAATCAGAAGATGGAGCACACAAGGGATGCTGCATTCCATAAGATATAAATAAACCATGCTGAAGCTTTGAGACTGCGAATGTTGAGCATAACGACTATTCATCAGAGTGGAATAACTACACACACCTTGAATGTTACAGTTTCCTGAAGAGGGCAGAGATTATATTAATGAGGTATCATTTCTTTGATTTAAGGATGATATCTGTTGTAGTTCACTTATGGGTCCTGAGATAACTTAAAGATCCAACCACAAAATCTACAGATGCTCTCAAGCGGGAGAGCTGCCCTCTGGCTAATATTTGTTTTCTTTTACTTTGTGTGATTTCTTCTTTCAGTTTAAAAAGATATTTCTCTTCAAATTAGGCCACTATTTAATGGGGCTTTTGGACTGTTTGATGGCCAATATCTCTTAGACTAGAATGTCCGTATAACTTTCTGAGGCATGATTTCAGTGTGTCTTTGTAACACTTCCTCTAACCATCCCAAGATCTCTGCTAACTATTGAGCTGGGTGTCACAGACATGTGGTGTAGAGCACAGCATGTACTCATGCCAGAATTAGCAATGAACAGACAGGCACAGGCTAGTACCAGTTCATAGTACCGTATTGTCCTCCAGTACAGTGAGTGCAAATGTGCAGCTAAGGATATATGCAAATGGATTTATAATGATATGCAAATGAAACAAGGTAGTAAAATGAGGTCCTAATGATATTAAAATGTATATGAAACAAACACAGCTGCAATTCATTATCAACTACAGTGGATATTATGTAATGTGCGTATGTCTAAAAAAAGAGCAAAGCAAAGACACAATTTTACCACCGCTGCATGTAGCAAGAATGTTCAGAGTCAAAAAAGCCATCATACAGCAGCATACTTTAGCCGTTAGCACTAATGGTACCTGCTGACATGTATGTGGTATCATTTGGAAACAATGTAAACCATATCATCCGTGACTGACTTACTACAGTTTCACTAATGAAGAGATTATTGATCACTTTAGATTTAGTTGGTCACTGTAATGGTCTTGGAGGACATGTGTCACAATGCATGGAATCAATAGGAAGATTCTGTAGCGGAAAATGCATAACTGTAGGTGCAAGTACAGAAAACTCTTGGAACAACCTCATGTTGATCAGGATCGAATGCAGGAATGGTTAAGGAGAGGTGAATTTAAACCAAAAGATGAAAGGTTAATATTAACGACCCAAGGTAGTGGACTACCTACACGCTGGTTTACAAAGTTTACTGAACTTGTGGGAGAAAGTCACAAATGTAAGTTTTGTAAAACAGAATTGAAAACAGTTGCATATCTTGTTGCTGGTTGTGATATACTAATGGCAAAAGGACTGTATACTGAAAGGCATAATAATGTGGCAAGACTGTAGCTGAAAAACACTGGAAAAATGAGCCAGAAAGCATTATAGAAAGCGATGAAGTTTATATCACATGGGAATCATCCATCACCAACAGTTCAAAAAATAGATGTGGGAAAACCAGATATAGTGATCCATGAAAATAAGATAAAATTAGCACTGATCATTGAAATTGCTACACCCAGTGACTACAGTGTCTTACATACAGGGAGACACAAAGTCATAACTTTTCAATATTTGCAGGCAGAAACAAGGTCACTGTGGAAGGATACCCAGATAGTTCCAGTAGTAGTAGCAGCAACTGGTCTTATAAAAAAGAATTTACAATCGTACTTAGATATGCTACCGATACATGTAACTCCATACGAATTACAGAAGGATACATTACTGGGCACATTGCGGATGCTGCAAAAAGCACTTTTCGCTAACATCAAAGATTGAAACAATACTAATTTCATGAACTTTAATCATACTTTGACTTAGGAATGGGGTCCATTCCCATCATGGTATTAGAAACCCAAAAGACTTGCAGAAATTAAACTAAAGTGAGAATCAATAGGAATGCACAGCATTCCTATATCTATGTATATATATGGTTCCCCTTCATATGATGGAATGTCTCTAAACTCGAAAGTCATAAACTCGAAACCAAAATCTCGAATTTAGAGAAACTCGAACATATGAAAGGGACAAAAAATAAATAAATAACACCTTTCAAATGTTTTCACAGGGGGGGCTTTGCCCCCCGCACCCCCCACCTCCCTAGTTATATATATATCTAATC
Source organism: Protopterus annectens (assembly GCF_019279795.1). Classification (NCBI taxonomy): domain Eukaryota; kingdom Metazoa; phylum Chordata; order Ceratodontiformes; family Protopteridae; genus Protopterus; species Protopterus annectens. The sequence goes on along the minus strand of NC_056725.1, from coordinate 976,466,263 downwards.
CGAGATCGCACTATAGTGAAGGAAAGGGAAATCTCCCATTCCGCGCTATACAAGTAAGTGCAAAACGGAAGATTTTCCATTCCTCCACTATAGTGTGTTCACGGAACATTCACATTTAAACTGCTAGGGTACAGGGGGACCTGGCCTCCTGCAATAAGGTAAGTTAACTTTTTATTTTATTAAACCTAAGGCTCCCATTCAAAATTTCAAGTGAATGGAAGTTCGAGATTCTGGTCTCGAGATTATGAATTTCAAGCTTCCATCCATTTGATCTTGTGAAGGGGAACTATATATATATATATAGATTTACTTTAGTAGCTCAAAATACTGAAATATCGAAATTCAGTATTTCGAGCCCATAAAGTGAAATCCTGAAAACAGCAAAACCTCAGAAGCGCGAAATTCATAACCTCGCATACCAGAGGTTTTGAACTAGTACTTCTGGTGTTTCGCTGTGATTATGGATTCAAGTAAGTGTTGATATGTTAAGGATTTTAGGTAGGGGCTGTGGTGTGTGTTTTGTTGCTGTGATATGTGTGTGCAAGGAGAATGTAGCTTGTGTGGTGGTATTTTGTGTGTTTTTGCATGCAGTGCGACCTCAGAGTTAGAATATCTAAGTGGGGGGGTGAGGGGCTGCGCCCCTCACATGGGGGGGTGCAGGGGGGCTTCCCCCCTGTTTTTATGTAGTACAGTGCTTGTGTGTGTGTGTGTGTGTGTGTGTGTGTGTGTGTGTGTGTGTGTGTGTGTGTGTGTGTGTGTGTGTGTGTGTGGGGAGGTGGGTCTGTGTTTGTGGACAGCAGAAAAGCTAATTCAAAATCTCCGGTATGCAAGATTTTGAATTTCGCGCTTCTGAGTTTTCATTCTTGTTAGATTTCGACTTTATAGCTTTGAAATACTGACTTTTGACATTTCAGTATTTCGATGATATAAAGTGAATCCATATATATATATATATATATATATATATATATATATATATATATATATATATATACATATACATATATATATATATATATATATATATATATATATATATATATATATATATCAGGGAGCTTTCAGAGACTTACTAGGGAAACACTGGGTATTTTACAGGCCTCTCCCTCTAGAATACTCTGCAAATTCCTTGATGTAATGATTCTACATGTTCAGGGTCATATATGGTTTCCTCACACTACAGCAGAGAGTTAACACCACGAATGCCTGTTATGACATCGCCCAACTCCCTGAGGTGATGGGTGCCATATATTGCACACACGTACAACAAAACAATAAACTCTCTACTATAAATGTGGACCAGACAAATCCTGCCATTTCTACTGTTGTTATATCTGCTCTTACAAATGTTTGCTGCTATTCGAGCTTTGTGTTTTAAGTTAGCCTGACAGTATTTTTAGTAACAGAGAAATCTCTAGGCGTAATCTGTCTACTGGTTGATGAAAAGTTCTACCATTGCTTTGTACTGCTATTCAACATTGTTTATTTTTGTATTTGAATGGAACTTTCCTTTGAATATGTTCTATTTGTCCTTCTGTTCTTTACTACCCTATGTTATGTTTTCTGCCTATCTATCCCCTAGGCTATATGTTTTGCTTCTAGCCACAGGTTGCATTTTTGCTTTTATATGGTGTTAAGGATTTCTCTCCTATCTATAATATCATACCAGAGCTATTCATTTTTTGTGCAATTTATCATCTGGTTATTCATTTTGGTATTTTTCCCTAACTTGTTTCACTTTTTCTCCTCTCCTTTACTCTAGGTGTATAAACCCTACATTCTGCCATCTACTATTAATTAAAAAAAGAAAAGACGTCACCCAGCCACCTCATTTTCCATTCCTGTCTTCTCCTGATACGTACTCAACTTCCTACTGTGGATCCTGCAGCTCTACAAGCCCCATAAATTGCTTATGTATGTTTTATATTTACCTGTATAACAGTAATGTCTTCAAACCTATTAAGAATCCCTAGCATATCAGTGAGATGTACCTATCCCCCATTTTATTTCTGGACCTTAGTTAGTCCGTTTCTGTAAAGTGGTCTTTTTAAGTAGCTTTATCTGCCAATACTCCTTGCCTCTTTTGTAATTCATAACCTACCTATACTTCCCAACAATTTTTGGTAGCTCTATGGACCTTGTACTTTTACCAATTTGTAGATAACCCAACATTACTTTACATAACTTAATATACTTTTATTAATCGCAGCTTGGCTCATATTACTAGAACTATTCCTCCTAACCATAGCTCCTACTATTTTACTTTACTTGCCTTTTCTGAACAGCTTTACGTATTTCATTAATATCTTACATATTCTACATTTTAACATTCAGAATGCACGTTCCTCTCACATGTCCCTTATCTGTTTGTTTTTCACTATAAATGCAGAAGTAACCACTTTGTTAAAGCTACCATTACTTACAGATTGTTTTTTGCTGACAGCTATTTCTCACGCCCAGCTCATTCCATTCCCCTCCCTACCCCCAATTCTCACCCACCCCACTACATCTAAACTTAAATCACATACCTCCATCCTCTTCATTAGACTGGCCAATCACAAGTTAACAATTACCTCCACACATAACCTTTCATATTCCACTTCCTCTTATGGATTTCCTGTTTCCTCTCCCTCCCACCACCACTACTGTCTAGTCACCTCCCACAGTCTAGCTGCCACCCAATCAGTAGATTTCCCAAATTAAACATTCCCCAACAACTAACTCATTATGTACTTCACTTCTTCCAAATCTAACTGCTTAACCCACATTCATTTATCCTCTCCGTCTTAAAGTCTCCTAATTGTATATCACAGTCACATTCTACTTCACGTCACTATTTTTCACTCTCTTCTTGCCCTTTCCAGTATATTCCCTGCATTCTCACCTCTATTTCCCTATGTCTGTTAGCTTAATTTCTCACTGCAATTCACCTCTTGTAATCTTTTCAAAATGTCGCATACTAGTCTCCTTTTATTTCTTCTTTTTCATTTCACCTTGTCTCTCACAACATTCAACTCTATACTCCTTTCCACTAGACCTACATCTGTCACATCCTTCCTATCATACCCATCAGAGAGCTACCCAGATATATCTCTAGTGTTTTTCAAATAAATACACAATGCTTTTCCCCAAATTTAAAATTCTCCCATCTGGATACATCATCCTCTACCAACAGTATCACCTGAACAAATTAAAAAGTAACCAGCTAATATCCTTTTACTCTACAGGATTTTCTGGCTTACCCCTATGTGGTGATATCCACCATAATCCATTACCCACTTCCACTAACCTTTCTGATCTAGACAACTATAGGTTAATAGGTTCATAGGTTCATACTAGGCTATCTGCCCTAGGGCATTTATAAGCCTAGCCAGAGTATGTTTGGCTTTCGCCACCCATTTTAAATTAATTTTGCTATGCCCTTTTTCGAGGTTAGTATACTGTGCCTCTAACAGTGACACAGAAGTGATACCCGGGGTAAACCTATGATCTCCCATCCACTCATCAAGATTCCTCTTGAAGAGAGTCAATGAGGGACTCTGCCTAACCTGGACTGGGATTTTATTCCATAGTGAAGGGAGCCTCTGGGTTATGAATCTGTCCCTCCAGCATGTCCTATTTATTTCAGTGCTGAGGTTCGAGTCTCTCGAGCGTGTAGCTAGATGGGATTTGGATTTTTTGAGGTGCAGCATGTCCCTTAATTCCGGGTTGGACATGGCCTTATACGTCAGGCACAGGTCACCTCTGAGCAGGCGGTATGCCACTGAGTAGAGCTGGAGTTTCTTTAACCGGGCAGCATATGGCATCTGTTTGAGCCCTTTGATCCTCTTGGTGAGGTACTTTTGGGGTCTTTCCAGTTGCTGCAGGTGTTTGGTAAGGTACATCCCAAAAGGGGCATTGTACTCGATTATGGGCCTGATGAGGGATGAGTAAAGAGGCACGATGACCTCCCCTAATCTAGATGTGAATCCCTTCATGATTAGGTGGGCTATATAAAATGTTTTTCTAACCACTTTGGCCACGTGGTTGTCAAATGAGAGATTGCTATCAACTTGGGTCCCCAGGTCCCTAATGACTTCTTCTGTACTTAATGGATTACCACCTATGTGGTAATTTGTGGGCACTTTGTTTTTGCCAAAGGGGATGACTATACACTTTTGGCGTTTAGCTTGAGGCCATGGCTCTGGCACCAGTTGTCTGTTTCTATGAGGCCCTTTTGGAGGATGCTTGTGTCGGCTGGAGAGTCGATTATGGCCCAGTTTGCAGTCATCTGCGAACTTGGTCAGCCACAGTCCTTCCGTGTTGGCCTGTACCTCCGAGAAATATATACCAAACAAGAGAGGTCCCAGGACTGAGCCTTGTGGGACACCACTTGTAACTGGTTTGGAGTCTGACATGGCTCCAGCAATTCTAACCATGTGGGTTCTGTCCTTGAGCCAGTTTGCAACCCATCTAGTGACATAGGGGTTTATATTTAAGCTGGTGAGCTTATCTATAATGCCTGAGTGGGGTATTGTATCGAAGGCTTTTGCGAGGTCCAGATAGGCTGTGTGGACCACCTTCCCTTCGTCAATGGCCTTGGTGACTGTTTCAAAGAAGTCAACCAGGTTTAAGAGGCAGGATCTGCCCTTAACAAAGCCAAACTGGGTAGGATCCAGTGTCTGTAGGTCCCCAATATCTTTATTTATGAGGTCCATGATGATCCTTTCCATAGCTTTGCAGACCAAGCTAGTCAGGCTTATGGGGCGATAGTTTCCAGGGTCTGTTGAGGCACCACCTTTGTGGAGAAGGACCACTGTTGCTGTACACCATTCTTTGGGTACATATCCTGTAGTAAGGCTGAGATTGAACAGTAGTTTTATGTTTGGGTTTAGCTCTTCTTGGAGTTCATGTAGGACGCAGCCTGGGACACCGTCTGGTCCCATTGATGCTGTGTTTTTTGCTTTGGAGAGGGCGGCTCCCACCTGAGCATCTGAGATGTTGGGGGGGCAGCACTCTGCTGGGATAGATATTCCGATATAATTCCTGTAAATCCTTAAAAACTGTTGCACTAAACTTCCAAAGCATTTGTAACAAAATTACTGATCTACTTGCTTGGACTGCACTCAGTCAACCAGACATCATTGCTGCCACTAAGACCTGGCTCAAACCTAATGTAAAAGACTCAGAGTTCCTCCCTCCAAGCTTTAATACCATTAGGTTTGAGAGACTTCACAGTCTCTCAAAGGAGGTAGTATTGTTCTCCTGTTTCCTAACTCATACAACATAACCATCTACAATGATACCATGCCACAATTCTCTAATGCTGAAATTCTCATCTCTTTCCTAAAAATGAATAAATCCAAACGTTTATGTATAATAGTTTATATATATATATATATATATATATATATATATATATATATATATATATATATACACCCCCTGGCAATAATATACCTATCCTGGAAGATATCCTTGCCTGGATAACCTATACATTTAAAATGAAAACATAATGCTGGGTGATGTTAATAGTAATTGGCTAAACATCTGTTGTGAGTTCCCATAGTCAAACATCAACTTATTTAAGTTCACTCAACTTATCACCACTCCAACTAGACTCAATAGATGTAAAACTGGTGGCTCTATCCTAGACAGGATACTCTTTTCTGATCCAAGTAAAATCTCATCAGCCAGTATTCTCCCAAGTGCACTTAGTGGCAATCTCCCTACCTTTGTTCTTAGAACAGCACCCTCCCTTCAAAAGGGTCATCATTATAAACAAATAGATATTCTTACCAGTTTTAAGTTTTGTCACACAGTAATAATAGCAACGTATATTAAAAGCCTAAGTATTATATGTTTGGTAAACATGCTATATAAGGAGCAGTGGTGCAGTGGTGCAGAGGTTAGCATTGTCATCTCACAGCAAGAGGTTCTCCAGTTCAGTTCTTGGCTTCTGTGCAGAGTCTGCATGTCCTTTTTGTGTTTGTGTGGGTTTCCTCCGGAATCTCCAATTTCCTCTCTTGACACAAAGACATGCTCCTGGAGCTTTTCTCCCTGGGCCTCCACTGAAAATTGTCTCGTTCCAAGTCAGACTTTCCAGGTAAACAAATGTTAAATAAATAAATGAATAAACCTATGTAGCTGGAAAATTGTTTTTTAACTACAGTCAAACAAAAGTCCTGCTTCTGTTGGTAAACATGGTTCACATACTGAGATATTTTCTAGATTTAAGTTGTAAAAGAGAAGCATTTAAATTGTGTTGCAAACATTTTGAAAATGAAATATTGGAGGATGGAGCAGAATTCTATGTCTTCTGTTAATGAATAATGCATTGTAATGGAAGTATAGAAGCCTGTATTTTCTTTGTAAGGAACTGCAGACAAGAGACATATTCTTCAATTACAAATAAAAATTATTTTGTGTGTACCTCACCTGCCTAGTCATCAATACATATTTTTCTATTTACCAGCAGCATAGCAGATGATCTTGATGGAAGATGAGCACATCATTTGAATTTTTTATTACTTTCTCTGCACATACTGATTGCATGAGGAATACATATGAACCATCCAGAATTTTGCTGAATGTCCCTGATTTTGTGTCTTTTCCCGCTTCTTATAACATTTCTGATTTTCTAATAAGTCACTGAGAATTACAGTCAGTCAGTAATGACAGTCATGTGAGTTTCATACTTAATGTTAGAGAAAATGCACGTTGATATAAAATCTGTTGTACTATTAACTTTCTTTAAATAAACTTTTTTTACAGACTTAAGTTCAAATATATCCAACAGGGCAATAAAAGCAATTCATAACAAACCTTCTAAATGAACTTTTACAATCCGGTTAAACATGTAGCATATCTTAGGGGCTATTTCATTCTAACACGTTGCCCAGCTGAACTTGTACTTTGGTCACTTCCTATTTACATTATGGAAAATGCCACTTGTTAGAGATTATAGTACCCTGCTCCTAGGAATAACTGGTAGACTAAATGTGTCACTTCTCGAAAGCCTTTGCTGTACTAGGTGTCGCCTAAGTCTTTGCTGGCCACTAACAAAGACTTTGTCCTATTAACTTTTTAAAGTAACTTGGTGGTGTAATGTTTTTAAAAATGTCCCTGATTTTGGACCTTCGTCTCCCCATTATTTTTTGGCTTTGCCCAGAATTCATGAGCAAACAAGTTGAAAGGTATGGGACTAAATGCATGTCTTCCCTTGAGTCTAGGTCAACTAAGTGATGATCAAGGTATCAAAACCCTACTTATCAATATGCATACATTGGCAGACATTTCCCAATGAAAACAAAATCACACATAAATTAAACTGAAAATTTTAAATAAGTATCCGAGAATGTCAAATGTTGACTTAAAGGACATTAGTGTTTATCATTAGGAAGTAATAGTAGGGGATGTTTTGTGAGGCATATTGACTATCCTTTTCAGTGGAATTTTTTTATGATATAATTAGGAATGTTATAAAGGAATAAGTAACTAATGAATAAACAAATCATAATTGTATTAACCCCTTCTACACTGACAGTACTATTCAGTGCTATAAAATCTGGCTCCAGGTAATTTGCTCGTGTCAGATAATGTAATCAAAAATGAGAATGGATATTGCCAGTGCTATGTGAGTTGAGGATCCAGCCTACTCTTACCTATGTCAGGAGCCCACAATAATGGCGAGAGGGGTCTACATTTCCCTAATGGCTAGAGTGTACCTGCCATAAAGCCTTAGATTAGTAAGCTACTGGCTAGGTGGTTGTCAGTTGGCCATTCTGGGTTTCCTGGGATATCTCTGTTTATGGAAAATGTTCATAAACCCTGCCAAAAATGAACTAAGGATTGCTGCACTGAATATAGGCTTACTGACAGGATGCAACTTGGAAGCAGATAATGTAATGTTAAATGATAGAATAGAAGTGGTGGGAACTTTGGTGGGAGAGAGTCTTCTGAAGACAGTGAAGTATGTTATCAGAATTAATGACTGACTCATGGCAATTCAACATCAGTGTAAAAATCAGGCAGAATTTGTAATTTTGGCTTATAACCACAAGAGAGCTGTGATGAGAAGAAAGCATTCATGCTGTAGTTGTAGGACCTCCTAGATAAAGCAGCACAAAATGGGCTTGAAAGCTTATGTTGGTAAAGACAGACTAGGATATGAGGACTGCTTGGGTCCACATAGATGGGGCAACAGGAAAAAAGAAGGATGGGCCATTCAAGACTTCTGTCTGGCTTGATTGTAGCCAACACATGGTTCACCAAGAGAGACAGTCACAATATAACATGTAAGAGAGATCACCACGTAACACAGGTAGACTTTGTCTTAGTAATAAAGGGGCATCGGAGTAAAGTCAGTGATTTTCAAATTCCTCTACACTGAAACAGTTGGGTCTCAGCTTAAACTGTTGGTGGCCACAATAAGCTACAAGCAGTAGTCAGACAAGTCTCTAAGATCAACAAAGATTAGTCTGAAGATCTGGAAATTGAATGGAGTTAAAGCACAGGAGCTTAAGGAAATACTTGGTGCTCTAGCATATCAGGAAGCAAAATAAATAGGTACAGTTTAAAAAGAATGGCAGTGTCTGAAAACAGCGCATGTGAAGACTATAGAACTATTATGCAGTTGAGCCAGGTATGACAATAAGGTACATAGGAAAACTGTTGGAGGAATGCAGAAGTCCAGGGAGTTATCAAAAGAAATGAATGCAGGAAGAAGTGAGAGATAGAAAAGATGGACTAAGCTAAGAAGAAATACGGTTGGCTAACAAAGAGAGCAGGAGTGCAGACACGATAGCAAAGAACAAGGCATTAGAGAAACTCAACCAGCTTCTGAAAAGTGACTGATAGTGTAAAGAAACTGTGTTAAGTTGCAAGGCAATGACAGAAAGATGAAGAATATAGTCATCAGACACTATTTGTAAGGGATGCCAGCAACAATATGCTCACCAGTCCAGATGACATCAAAGACAGATAGAAGGAGTGCTTCAAGAAGCTTCTAAATGAAAATAAAAAAACACAGAATCTGTACTACCCAATGTCCAGCCTATAATGAAAGAGGAAGAAGAATCCACCCTAGAATAAGTAGGAAGAGCATAAAGGAAAATGAAGTCAGGGAAAGTTAGGGAAGAAATAGCTCCTGAGGGGTCTTATAGCAAGATGGAATGCAAGGTTTATCCCTGATGATTTGAGAATAAGCATTCCATTTTCAACTGCATCAAAGTGCTGGAAAGGGTGACTGATAAGTGCATGCCTATAATACCTGTAATGTAAAGGAGGATGGGAGCTGAGGAGTTTGGATTCATATTAAGATGAAGTACAACTGACCTGGCGTTCCCAGTGCAATGGATAATGAAAAAGAAGCTGGAAACAAGGAAATAGTCCAACTTGGCATTCCTAGTCATGGAGAAAGCAAATGAAAAGGTCACAAGAATGATAATTTGGGCAGTTTTGTGATGGTTTAATGTCCCAGAAACAGTGGTAAAATTAGTGCAAGCTATGTTCAATGACACAAGTGTGAAAAGTGTTTGGACTCACAGACGGTTTCCCAATGAGAGTGAGTGTGCTGCAGGGTTCAGCTCTGAACCCATTCCTGTTCATACTGGTGATGGACTACTTTAACATATAGGTCAGAGAGAACAGATCAGCAAAGCTTGTCTGTGTGGACAATGTCTCACTGCAAGCAGACTCTGAACAAAAACTTGATTTATAGGAAGAAACTGAGCACAGAGGTCATGGTACCAAATGGGAAGAAATTGAAAAGTGAGGAAGAATAGAAAATAGTGGAACAGGTTGATAGTTCCAGGTGTTTGGAGTTTACAGTTTAAGAGCAGGGAAGTCTGAATGAGGCAATTAGAACTAGAATAAGAAGTGTTGCAGCAAACTGGCCCAGTATCAGGGGTCGGGTGTGACATTAGAATGCCAAGGGATCTGAAAAATAAGGTGTACAAAAATGTGCTGTGAACAGTACTTCTATATAACAGATAACTATGGGCAGTGGAGATAGAACAGCTGAGGAAGTTTGAAGTTATGAAGAAAAAAATGCCTGAGATGGGTAATAGGATGCACTCTGTGGGGAGGGTCAAGAAAAGAAGATGTCATAGCAGAAGCCAAAGTATTCCCACTTGCAGACAAGGTAAAAGGGAACAAATTGTGGTGGTTCTGGCACATGTGCAGTAAAGCAGAAGATGATTTGGTATTTAAAATTTGGGAAAGACAGGAAGAAGGCAGGAGGAAACAAGGAAATCCAACCAAAACATGGATGGATTGTGTGATACCCACCTTAATGATTGGATGGGAGATAGGAAATTCACCCCGGGGATCATGTCAGTCGCTCTGCTAGACAGGGTCCCAGAGAAGTAAATATTGTGGGAAAAAATTTCCAGGGAATTGTTATGGCTAGGCTTGCATAGGCCTTAGGGCCGATAGCCTAGTACCAACCTATGAACCTATGAACCTATACAAGATCTGTAAAATTAGACCTGACTATCAAAGAAGAGTGGCCTTAAATCAAGAGATGCTGGAGTGGCAGCTTGATCCAATGTAGAAAATAGGAAAAAGGGGCTCGATGATGATGATGATGATTCATAGTAACAGAGAAACAACATATCCCATTTTAAAATGAAGTTAGAAAGCTACATTTTTCTCATGTTGCCCCTGCTGTCTGTCAGTCATCATCCTCCACTTGGTTAACTAGCCCATCTGTTCCCCCATCACAGGGACAAAAGTCAGCTAAGAAGAGTCATCATTCAGACACCCATCAGGGATGGTTTGACATTTTTTTATGTGGAGCCGTATCTTGTGTGTGCACTCACTGAAGCAGTGGAAATGGATCATACAGTGAATTGACAGTAAAATGTACCCCATCATTTTTGCAATACACATTTCCTCCATGAAATCCTGACTGTCCCCTGAGGCACAAGAGGTAGTTTCCTTTGTCCCCACCAGGGAAGTCGCACCTTGTCAATGTGGTGCTGTGTGCATGTAGACCTCCCTCCCAAGAGGTGAGCAGGTCACACTCCAACACTCTTCTGCCTCTTTGCCTGCCTCCTCCAGTGCTGGGGCTGATTGTCAAATGCCTGTCACTTAGGTCAGAGCCTCATCTCAATCCATCTCTGTGCCAGTGAGCCAGGGAGTTCTAGAAAACGACATTTCCAGACCTCTCAAGTGTCCCTATTTTCGGGGAACATTCCTGTTTTCAGGTTTGCCTTACCCCTGCACAGGATGTCCCTATTTTTTGGAGATATGCCCTATTTTCATTATTGATTTTACCCCTTTACCCAATTTTCTGTATCCCTCTCATCACATGGAATTTTGAAGCTGTCCAGGATACAAAAAACTGCTCTACATGACCAGCATATTAGTGACAACAATAGTTTAAACAAAAAAAACACACATCTTATAGCTTCCTTTTTCAGAAGCAAAAGTAAATGACCTTGTGTGGTAGAATTTTGTAGTACTGTTCTTTGAAGTCTATAGATTTTATAGTCTGATTGATAATGTGCTTACATTCAGCCAGTATTTTTGCCAGTGTGTTTTTCAAACTGGGTATAATCCCACATTCCTATTGGAAGTGGGAAGAGTTGTGTGCTATTTGGTATTTAGATTTTATGCTAACTAATGTCCAGATTTTCAGCCAGATGTACCTGTTTTTCAAGGGCCTTTGTTCCTCTTTTCAACATCCGCAGGTTGACAGGTATGATTATAGTACTTTTCTGTGTGGAGATATGGTATTCTAAAATAACTGCACAAAGCAACATTTGACATTGTACCTTAATAAATAATGGCACAAAGGGTGGTACAGTGGTGCAATGGTGCAATGATTACAGTTGTTGCCTCACAGCAAGAGGTTCTGCAGTGTGATTCCTGGCTGTGGTGCCTTCTATGTGGAGTCTGCATGTCCTCCCTGCATCTGTGTGGGTTTTCTCTGGGTGCTTTGCTTTCCTCCCACATTCCAAAGACATGCATCTGGAGCATTTCTCGCTGGGCCTCTGCTGAAAATGGGCTGTGTCCCAGTTGGACTTTTCTGGTAAACAAATGTCAAATAAATAAATACAAATAAACATACGCTATTAACCCTGCAACACTTTTGCCCAGTAACAAGCACTACAGAGACTGTGATATTATTTTGTTCCCTACAGAGTAAAAGTATCACTAATCTGTAACAGATATTAATGCACAATGGAAGCAAGGGTGTAGCTAGGCACAATCTTTGTACTCTGCTGAGTACATTTGTTTTTCTGAGCATCGCATCAACATGGCTTTTTTCAGGTCATATCTGTTGCAAACTAGTGATACTTTTACTGTGTAATAAACAAAATGGTACGGTAACAAAGGAGAAGTCACAATAAAAGAGTAAGCCATAGTGAAAGATGTTGTGCAAGGAAGTGTGCTAAACAAGAACCATGGATGCTGTAGTAGCAAGTGTGGAGGCCAATGTGAAAATTGAGACAGCACTACCAGAAGTACTGGGCAACATGTACAGTACCACTGCTTCACAAAAGGGACAGCCATGTCATATATCTGAACAGAAAAGGGTTCCAAAAGGCCATGCATATTGGGCATGCATCTGACAGTTGCCTGATAAATGTAATGGACAGGCAGCCACCAACATTGAGAAAAGGGGGCACAAGCTAACCAGAAGCACCCCTGGTCCAACTGCAAAAGTGCTGTTGGATATAAGAGTCCACTATAGAGGTATCACCTACGTCATCAGTCCCACTCTGCCATATTTTCCATACCACCACCCAGAAACTTGATAAGGCCACACAGAAATTGTCTAATGGTAGGAGTCGTAGATAATCCCTTTTCCTTATATGCAGACAGACAAAGTCAGACATTCCAAACAGTCTGGCAGCATTTCATGTGTTTAACCTCAGCTTGTTTCCCCTGAGACATGGGCAATTCATATTTCTGTGGATGAGGGGCATACTGTGACAGCGCTATTACTCACCACCATGGGAAACCTGAAAGATCTCATGCAGTCAAAAAGTGCTTATGATGTATGGCACTTTTCCCAAAAAGTCATCAGTGTGCAAGCAGCTGTACCCCATCTATCATCAGGTTGATGTCAATGAAGGTGGTATGAATTGCATGTCTTTTTAATTTCTCCAAATCTTTTGGGTTTCTAATACCAAGATGGGAATGGACTCCATTCTTAAATCAAAATACAATTTAAGTTCATGAAATTAGTATTGTTTCAGTCTTTGATGTCAGCCAAAAGTTCTCTTCACAGCACCCGCAATGTGCCCAGTAATGACTCCTTCTGCAGTTCGTATGGAGTTACATGGATTGGTAACATATCTAAGTACAAATGTAGACTCTTTTTCATAAGACCTGTTGCTCCTACTACTGTCAGAACTGTCTGGGTTTCTGTCTTCCACTCTGTTCTCATTTCTGCCTACAGATCCTGATATTTAATGACTTTGTGTGTCTCTGTACGCAAGACACTGTAGTTACTGGGTGTGGTGATTTCAATGATCAATGCTACTTTTGTCTTCTTTTTTTGGACCACTATATTTGGTTTTCTGGCATCTCATAGGTTCATAGGTTCATAGGTTGGTACTAGGCTATTGGCCCTAGGGCCTATACAAGCCTAGCCATAACAATTCCCTGGCTATTTCTTCCCACACTATTTACTTCCCTGGACCCCTGTCTAGCAGGGCGACTGACATGATCCCCGGGGTGAATTTCCTTTCTCCCATCCAATCATAGGTTCATAGGTTCATATTTCTGTCTTTTGAACTGTTGGTAATGGGTGATCCCATGTGATATAAATTTCATCATTTTCTATAATGCTTTGTGTCTCATGTTTCCAGTGTTTTTCAGCCACTTCGATACCATAATGTTTGCACAATCCCCAGTGCAACAGTCTTGCCACATTATTTTGCCTTTCAGTATGCAGTCCTTCTGCCATTAGTATGTCGCAACCAGCAACAAGGTGTGCAACTGCTTCCAATTCAGTTTCCAAAACCTACATTTGTCTGTTTCTCCAACATGTTCAATGGACTTTGTAAACCAATGTGTATGTAGCCCATTGTCTTGGGCTGCCAATATTAACCTTTCATCTCTTGGTTTGAATTCGCCTCTCCTTAACCATTCCTGCGTTCGTTCCTGATCAACGTGAGGTTCTTCCAGAAGTTTTCTTTACTTGCAACTATATTTATGCTTTTTCTACATTTCTTGCCTTCTCATCTGGTCCTACACCTTATATTCTTTCTTTTGTTTTTTGGCACATTCAGTTGCTGCCTGATTTTGTATCTACTTCTGGTTTGATTTCCATTCTTGCATGACGCTGATATGCTTCTGCTAATTAAGCAGAGAAGTCATCTTAGATTTATTCTTCTCGTGTTTCAAGACTTTCACTACATTTGGGTCTTGTGAGGTCAGCAGATATGTGTGGAGTCCCACAACTGCAGATCTGTACATGTAATTAGTTTCAAGGACTTACATCCCTCCTTCGGAATGGGGAATATATAATCTTGGTATACACTGTTTTTTATAAATCATATGGTGAGCATGAAGCATCCTTCTTGTTTTCCTATCTAATCTATCCAACACATTTTGGGGCCAGTCAATCACTCCAAAACTGTAAGTTAGGACAAGAAGAGCAAATTGGTTCATAGCTTGGATTTTGTTCCTAGATGTCAACGCTGTTTTCAGAATTAGTTTAAGTCTTCTAAACTATGTCTTACAAAGTTTTATTCACATTTGTTCATGTTTTATTTTTGATCCTTCATCAATTCCCAAATATTTATACACTCCTTCTTGCGTAAGTTCTTTTATATCACATTCTTGTCCCAAACGGATGTTTTCCTGGTGCTGCAGTTTTCCTGCTTTAAAGGTTGCTTTTGTACATTTATCAAGGCCAAATGACATTCTTATATCATCTGAAAAAGTTTTAACAACCTGCTGCTGTGCTTTCAGTTCCTCATCTGATGGGCTATACAGTTTTAAATCATCAACAAAGAGAAGATGAGAAGTCTTTACACTTTGTTGTTTTTTAGGAGCCAAATTGTAGCCATGGCCTAAGCTGTTAAGTAAACAGCTTAATGGGTTAATGGCAAGTCAGAATAGCAACGGTGACAGAGAGTCATCCTGGTATATCCCCCTTTGAATTTTTATCCCTGGGATAATAATCTGTCCTTTATCATGGCTTAATTGCAGAGTGGTCTGCCACTGTTTCATGGTCACTGTAATGTAGTCAATCAGTGTAAGGTGCATGTTATACATTTTTAAGCACTCTTTTATCCATGAATGTGGGATACTATGAAATGCTTTTTTGTAGACAATCCATGACATACTTAAATTCTTCCCCTTTTTACAGTTCTCCACTATGACTTTATTTAACAACAGATGATCCTTTGCTCCATAATGACTTTCTTTTATTGCCCATTTGTTCTACTGCCATAACTGAGTTTTCTTCTAAATGACTATAAACTCTATCAGCATCAATTCCCATGTATAGTTTATACATTGTCGGAAGGCATGTTATTGGTCTATAATTTTTAGGTTAACTTGCAGGTTCACACTTAAGTAGGAGCATTGTTTTTCCTGTTGTTAACTAGGTTAGTGTCTGTTCGGGGTGTGCATATAAATAGTTCTTACTCATGGCTAAATCTTCATGCAAAGATGTTAATACTTTCAGCCAAAAGTTAGGTACTGCATCTGAATCTGGGGTTTTCCAGTTAGAGGCTTTCCTTAACTTTGTTTCAATCTCTCGGGCTGTTACTTCATCCCATTTCATATCCAGTACCTTTAACCCTCTTATACTTTCTTTTACTTCTTCTATCCATTTAACATCTTTGTTATGTTCCACAGGATCTTCATCTCATGCAGTCAAAAAGTGCTTATGATGGACAGCATTTTTTCCACAAAGTCGTCAGTGTGCAAGCAGCTGTACTCCATCTATCATCAGGTTGGTGTCAGTGATGGTGGTATGAATTACATGCCCCTTATGGTGTCCATTATGAGCCATGAGACTGTGGCTGCATAATGTGTTCCATTTAACCATTTGTTTGAAATGGCTGAGGAGTTGGAAGCACTCCTGCAGCTTGAGTACATAATCTGTGATTTTGAGAATGCTGCTAGGAAGACCATTGAACAATAATTCCCTTAGGCACATAGCAGGGGATATAATTTAGACATTAGTCAGATCTTATAGCAACAGATGCAGCAGCACCACCTTACTAAACTTTATGGCACAGGTATAGCACTGCCACCTTACTAAACCTTATGGCAGCATGTGCAGCAGTACCACCTTACTAAACTTTATGGCACAGGTACAGCAGTACCACCTGACTAAACTTTATGGCACAGGTGCAGCAGTACCACCTTACTAAATGTTATGACACAGATACAGCAGTACCACCTGACTAAACTTTATGACACAGGGGTAGAAGTACCACCTTACTAAATGTTATGGCACAGATACAGCAGTACCACCTGACTAAACTTTATGGCACAGGTGCAGCAGTACCACCTTACTAAATGTTATGGCACAGATACAGCAGTACCACCTGACTAAACTTTATGACACAGGTACAGCAGTACCACCTTACTAAACGTTATGGCACAGGTGCAGCTGTACCACCATACTAAACTTTATGTCTGCACCACCTTACTAAACTTTATGGCACACGTGCAGCAGTACCACATTACTAAACTTTATGGCACAGGTACAGCAGTACCACATTACTAAACTTTATGGCACACGTGCAGCAGTGCCACCTTACTAAATTTTATGGCACCAGTGCAGCAGTACCACCTTACTAAATTTTATGGCACAGGTGCAGCAGTATCACTAGTGCCCCGCAATTGAGTGTATATCTACTGCCCAGTTATCCTGTCCTATTTCTTTCTGGAATATTTGTAATGTTGTTGAATATAAATTACCAGTGATGCAAAATGTCGTTGAATACTGGCATAGAAGTTTGTATCTAATACTGTCCAAGAAAGTCGTCACCATCAGGGATATTCAGGATTGTTGTAGGTTGAGCAGGACAGTATGGACACCTTCAGGGAAGGTATCAATCATGGGTAAGTTACTTCTTCAAAGTGCCAAAAAGTGTGTGAGAGATGGTTGACCATCTGTAATGTGTCCATGGAGTGACAATGGACATGGAGACCTATATACATGTGATTACACTCAGTTTGTCACTGTGAACAAGTCTTCTTTCTGCATTTGCTGTGCCCTGCCTTATTTCCAGTGTGCAGGTGATTTATGCTGTGTGTTATGTATAGAATGTAATGTTAAAAGCAGCAGACATGTTGGTATTTAACTTGTAATGCAGTCTGTGTTTGTGTACCCCTTATCTGCCTATGTAAGCATACTGCTGCTTATGTAGCATGCATCACAGTGGTGCTGTTTGTCCATCATACTTTTCATTTATGCATTATTGCATATTATTTTTATTTTTTATTTTGTGTTTGTTTACTCATCTTTGATGCCTGTTTTGTTCTGAACGTACACACACACACTCACACACACACACACACACACACACACACACACACACACACACACACACACACACACACACACACACACTACATTGCACTACTTCCACTTTTGCTCTTCCAATCACTCACTTGCACATTCATTCGATCACTGCCTGCATTCGCTATTATACATTTTCACTCTTGCAGTCACTCACTCATTTGCCATTCACACACATCAGCAATAAATGTTCACTGTCCTGGTATTCAACATTTTCATTCCCAGTATTAAAATTAGCTCCATGAATCTACCCTTGATAAATGGAACAATTGTAACATGGAATTTAACTATTATCCTTATCATCAGGTATCTAGTATCATTATCAGAGGATAAAAGATATCCATTGACAAACAGCATTTTTCCTTGAGTCCACAGTATGTTTGTTGTGTCTTTCGGTTTTTCCCGGTTAGTGGTCGCCACAGTGGAACTCCGGTCCGCTAATGATTGGTAGTAGATTTTTACATGCCGAGTTGCCAGCTCTGATGCACAACCTTCAACAAAGGTACGCCCATTCACGCATGTCTCCACACAGAAGACGCTTTAGCTGAGAATTGAACAGGACAACGTCTTACTGTGAGGCGACAATGCTACCGCAGCACCAGTCCACAGTATGTTTAAGATAGGATATTCTTGTAAAGAAGCTTCAAACCTGGTAAGAAATTGCCATGGTATAAAGTTTGCACATTGTTTTATTATAGTTATGTAAGTGTTATAAATAATATTTTTTCAAATATTTTGAAGTGCTTATATTTTTAACACTTTTATAAAATTCTTACATTGTAGATAATGACGTAGGTACACACTTAAATAAAAAAGAAAACAAATATAGCAAATATTTTCTTCATTTTTATGCATTTTATATATATATATATATATATATATATATATATATATACACACACACACACACACACACACACACACACACACACACACACACACATGTTATTTATTTATTATTTATAAGTTAAAACAAGAGATGTGCACTTTCTCTAAAATGTTTTTGTTTTATATGAGTGCATACTTACTTAGATAAGGAGTTAACAGCACCAATCACAGTAAAGCTGCAAACTGTGCATTTACCACTGTCAAATCACTGTCATTGAATGTGATCTGCTCCAGTCACTGTCACTGAATGTCATCTGTTCCGATCACTGTCACTGAATGCGATCTGTTCTGATCATTGTCATTGAATGTGATCTGTTCCAATCATTGTCATTGAATGTGATCTGTTCTGATCACTGTCATTGAATGTGATCTGTTCCAATCACTGTCATTGAATGTGATCTGTTCCGATCATTGTCATTGGATGTTATATGTTCCGATCACTGTCATTGAATGTGATCTGTTCTGATCACTGTCATTGAATGTGATCTGTTTCAATCACTGTCATTGAATGTTATCTGTTCCGATCATTGTCGTTGGATGTGATATGTTCCAATCACTGTCATTGAATGTAATCTGTTCTGATCACTGTGATTGAAGGTGATCTGTTTAAGCACTCCTAGAGTAAAGCCTTCATTGTAATCTACATGGCTATTTATATTGAAAATATTACTACTATGTATAACTTAGATCTAACAAAGCTCAGACAAGGACAAAAGCATTCATCTCTTGGTTTAACTTAATAAACCATAACTTAAACAAGCAATTCCAGCTTGAAATCTTTTTTTTTATTTCTACTAAGAATACAAAGTGATCTTTGACACAGATCTTATATAAGAAGTTGTAACAATGACTCATTTTAGTAATTTATAGCCAATATCTAGAGCAGTCATTTCCTGTACAACTAGTTTTCCCTTTTTATTAATTTGTTCTTCCTTAAGGAAAGTTTGTACTTCCCTTAAAGCTGGAAAACTACATTTCCTCAGTACTAGGTTATGTTGGCTATATATATATATATATATATATATATATATATATATATATATATATATATATATATATATATATATATATATATATTAACAGTTATTCACTCCAACATTACATACATTGCTTAATTCTTGCCTTCCTTTAACCCTCACTCATCATCCTGGCCATTATTCTGCATGTGTTTTTTTCCATAAATTCCATTTATTTTTATGTAGTTTGTTCCTTTCCTAAATATCTCACTTCCAGTTCTTTTATCTTATTTACAATATTCAATACTTCGGATTGTTTAGATTTTTATTTCCTTTTTTTAGTCATTTTTTTTGGGCAGCCAATAGCATTAAGGCCTCACAATACCTTAGTAATTCAGATCCTATAATGGAGCTCAAAATAATCATTTATAAGTTAAAACAAGAGACGTGCACTTTCTTTAAAATAACAACCATTTGCTCCCTCAACATTTCTGACAAAGTACTCTGTAGGGAAAATTCACAGTCTGCCACTGCTTTGCATTCCTAAAAAACATTACCGGTTATCTCTCTGTGTCACATGACACTTCCAGTATTTGCTATTTACCTAAAATTAGGGTGTTTATATTTCTGAGAAATGTTAAGGCAAGCTCTTGTATATCACAGCCCTCAAGACTCTCAGCAGTCTAATATTCTGATGATTTTTTTCTTCTGTTTTCAAAGAACTTCTGTTTTTTTGCATGGTGAACTGTAAGATACTATACCTTCCAACCCTTGTTTCAGGTCTGATATTTTAGAGAGGGAAATAAAAGGCCTGGTCGCATCTAACACTGTCAATCAGTTGCTCATAATTCTCTTAAGTGTACAAAATGTCATTATTCTCTGATATTCCATTATTATAGTTGCACTTAATAGACAGAAGAAAATGACATCCTTACTTAAGTTTTTAGAAAAAAGAGAACCCAGAAATTGTTTGGAAGTCGATAGAGAATTTCATGCTTCTGATTTCACATATTTTTGAGAGTTTTTATTTTATGAAGTAGTAGAGTTTTGATATTAATTTCTGTGTTTAGGAATGTGGCATCATTTTCTGGTTTAGGACCTCACTAACGTGTTTACAAACCTTGTATTAAAGTAAAAACTATTTATTTACAGATGGAAGAACACATCCAAAATCCTGCCTTGCAACTGGTTGCTCCACAAAAAGTATCCTCTTTACTGTAATATATTTCATGGCTTCCTCATCCCATACTTTTGTCTGGGTGTCTCAGATGTTTTCAGACCATTCACTTACACTTACTGTGTGACCCTTGGGTAGATTACATTAAGTAATGGGCTGCAGAGGGATTATCTCCCTGCATGAGAGCTGTGGGTATCCTTGGACCACTTTTCTTTTTTGCTGAAATGGGACATCAGTGAAACATGTTACAGTTGATTAAACCAGAATTACTTTATATGGAGGACCTTAAGCTGAAAACTTTTTAAATATTTTGAACACAAATTTCCAACAGGATACCTGTGAGATACCACCTTATAAATAAAAACATTGTCATGACATGTTAGTTCTCAGAAAGGCATTTTGACAGTTTCTCTAAAATATCAAACTTTATGTAGTAAGGTGAATATTCCTTGCACTTTTCCTACATGATACAAGGCCATAAAGTGAACTAAATACATTATTTCTGAGCAGATTGGTGTTTGCCTTTGGTATTTTTTCCAAGGATCGCTTTCAGTGTCTGGCACTGGAAATGAGTCTTGCATTTCTTTTACAAACAGGAGCTGCTTATCAAGGCTTAACTTGCAGTGTTTCTACTGCTATGATCTAAGAAACAAAAATAAATAAACTATTCTTAAACTTATCTTGCTTTCCAATATGCTACTTTAAACTACCCTGTATGGCCATTTCCTCCAGTGTAGTGCAATCTCAGAGTTGATATATTTAAGTGGGGGGTGGGTGGCATAGCCCCCCACAGGGGGTATGGGGGCGAAGCCCTCCACTTTATTTTATGCTTTGACTTTTTTTTTTTTTTTTTTTTACGGATCAGTGATTTTTTTTCCCTGGGACAATTCCCTGGCTATTGAAGAGGGCCAAAGAGTCGCTCTGCTTGACATGTATAGGCAGTCTATTCCAGAGTCTAGGAAGTCTCTGGGTCAGGAACCTATCCCTCCAGCATGTTTTGTTCATTGTGATGACAAGGTTTAGATCCCTGGAGCATGTGGCTCTGAGGGATTGGGATTTCTTTACGTGTAGCATGTCCAACAGTTCTGGGTTTGACATGGCCCTGTATGTTAAGCAGAGATCACCTCTGAGTAGACAGTATGCAACAGAGTATAGCTGGAGATTTTTAGATGGTCAGCATAGGGCATCTGCTGTAGGCCTTAATGAGGTGTTTTTGCAGCCTTTCCAGTTGTTGCAGATGCTTTGAGAGCTACATACCAAACGGGGCATTGTATTCTGTAATGGGTCTAATGAGAGATGAGTACAGTGGACAATGACCTCCTTTTTTCTGGATTAAAAGCCCTTAGTGATGAGGTGTGCCACATAGATTGTCTGACTGTTGTGGTGATATGGTTAACGAAGGTGAGACCACTATCCACCTGTGTCCCTAAGTCTCTTATCACACTTTCGGTGTTTAGTGTACTGCCACCTATGTGGTAATTTACAGGTACATGTTTTTACCCAAAGGGGATAACAATACATTTCTTGGCATTGAGCTTGTGCCCATGGCTCTGGCACCAAGCATCTGGTTCTATAAGGCCCTTTTGTAGAATATCCCCATCATTTGGGGATTCAATAATGGCTCCCAGTTTGCAGTCATCTGCGAACTTTGTTAGCCAGAGTCCCTTAGTGTTGGCCTGTACATCAGAGGAGTAGATGCCAAACAAGACCCAAGACCCAGGACTGAACCCTGAGGTACTCCACTTGTCTGGAGCTGGATTTGGAGTTGGCTACTTTTACAGTATGGGTTCTGTCAGTAAGCCAGTTGGCAACCCATTGAGTGATGTAGAGATTAATGCCCAGCTTAGTAAGTTTATCTATGATTCCAGAGTGGAGGATGGTGTTGAAGGCCTTGGCGAGGTCCGAATAGGCTGTGTGGACCGTCTTCATAACATATAGCTTCCTTAAAGAATAATATTTCAAATACATCATTCATATCATACCTTGCTCCTGTTTTGTCACCTCTAAAAACAAACAAATGAATTTTTAAAAGGAAAATGTTTTATTAGTTTGTCTGACACTCCTACAAATTAACTGTCAAGAAAAGAAACTTAAATATAAAACTGCAGAAGAGAATGTTGACTCCTTTGTAGTGCAGTCTCATCCTAACTGTAAGGGAATTATTACTTTAGGTAACTTTGCCACTTTTATCAGCATAGATAATGTTACTTTGTCTTCTCTTCATGTCTTGACTTAATTTCCCCACTTTTTTAGAACTAAACCAATTGGTTGCAAATTATAGAACATGTGACTGTGTGCTATTTTGTGTGAGAATAAATCATTTGAATAAAATCCCTCTTAAGATGAAGTTATTAATTTACAGCAATAGCCACTTAATACCTAACAGCATAGACATATCTGAAAAGGTAATTGACTTTCAGTGTTATACATGAGCAGTACAAGAAGTTTAAGTAGTGTAGAGCAAGTCTGGATTTATCCATGCTGTTTACTGAGTAGCTGCAGCTATAGTAACATATCAGAGTTCTTATCTGCCAAAGTGTTATCTACTTTTGGTTGTTAAGCTTACCACATAGCAGTAGAAGTTGGAATCAGTGGTAGTGTTTCATGTTTAAAAAGAATTGCTTTGCATTTGCTATACATTATTCCTTCAGTAAGATGGAAATTCATATGTTTGATATTCATGGTGTAGTAAAGTATAAAACATTAGATTGGTAGTGCGTTATAGCTCTCCATCAGTGAACTCTGTAGAACACACAGAATATTGTTTTATTCTTTTTTCACTAATACATTTATTGTCTATCCCAAAATAATAATTGGAGATTAAAATAATCATTAGAGATTTTAGTTACACTAGGACTGACTGGTTAACCTTTTCAGCCACAAATCATCTATGTAATCTTAAATGGATGAGTTGAGGGGTAACAACTTGTATAGAGTTGTCAGTGAGTATAGTCTATAAGTACAAATAACATGTTGATTTGTGTGAAGGTTGTTGTCCACTTGGTAGATGTGATCATAACTCAGTGATTGTCATTTTATGTAAATATAAAGCTTACACTAATTGTACTGCAGCACATTATACTAAGGCAGAATATAACAGTATAATATACTTGCTGAACAGCGTCTGAGAAAATATGCTAGTTTATAATTTTACTGCACTTTGTTGCAACATGTTAGCTAATACTTGTTATTCTGTTAGTTAGATGCATCATCCTTTTAATATAGCATACTATAATATGTACTGTGCTTCATGTAGGAAACAATCTTGGAAATAACACAAATTAATTGTTTAAATAAAAACAAACATTTCAAATATTTAAAAGCGACACTGTACATTGGAACACTCTCTTAATTGTCACTAAATTATTAGAAGCTACAAATAAGGAAGTTAAAAGCAAGCTCAAAGTGAATTTGCTAACCAACCTACCACAAAACAAGAAGACATTTTATGACTGTAACATCCTAAAGAAAAAATAGAATAAACTTGGTTATATCATTAACAGTTTGTATTAACGGCTGCAACCTAACTGCTTTGTTTTTCAATCGATATTTCATATGCAATTTTATTGCTTCCACTTGTACTCTGTTGACTCATGAACAATACTGTCATGGTGATTTTCCTTCACATGACCAGTGTTTGATATTATCAACATTGTCAGTGACAGCACTTCCTTCAAG
The DNA here is from genome assembly GCF_019279795.1 of Protopterus annectens. NCBI lineage: Eukaryota > Metazoa > Chordata > Ceratodontiformes > Protopteridae > Protopterus > Protopterus annectens. Next base: position 976,442,079 of record NC_056725.1, on the reverse strand, counting down.
TACAGAGACTGTCAAAATTCATGACATCATCACTAAACAAGTCAATGAAACCTTAGTTTCCCTACGTTTGTTTTTCACTCATTTATCATTGAAATGCTACTGCATTTCTTCTTCTTCTTCTTAGAATGTGCCAGAGTTGTTCAGAATTTTAAAACAGGTATCCAGCCCTTACTATGGCCCAGACAACTCAAGTTTCATTAAAGACTTGGGTGCTTAACAGAGCTAGCAGGGTGGATGAGCATGTCCGTTCTGTGGGGAAGGGGGTGGCACTGGCCGCATGCTGTAGTGATCCCACAGAGGAGGTCTGCAAGCAGCCTGGGGTGGCCATGTGATGCACCAATCCACTGACTGGTGGAAGCATTCACAGACATAAGTGTACAGAACTATACACTTGCAGAAGGGAAAGGCATTGTGGCCCACCATTGTGTCGTGAGTCACATGTACCCACACTGAGGGGGAGTGGTTAATCTAAACAGCAAATGTTCTAAAAACTGAAATTCCCCATGGCTCCAGCCCTAGTGGAAATCAGGATGTTCCCCGCCACTAGGAAATAAATGCACTCTGATTTGATAGGGGTAATGCTTGATGGTCAGCAGGCATGGGTAGGGGAGAAATACAGGAAAAAAGTTTTAAAGCAGGTAACATATTTAATATCAGTATTGTTCTATTGGCCTGAAAAGTATAAGTGGAACCTGTTTCTAAGGATATATTAAATTTGATTTAACCAATACAATTTCCTAAAGTACTTCATGTGACTTTAGTTAATGTGTTTTTTATGACAAGGTACTCCTGCCTAACCAGTCTAGTCTCCATCTTGGATTGTGCAACACGCTACATATGTGTATCATTACAGAAAAAGGCTTCAACTGCATATCATAACATGGAGTTACTACAGTTAGTTTATCATAAAATTGATAGCTGCACAACCCATTGAGTCACAACCTGATGTTGCAACAGTAAAAAGAGAGCGGTCGGCTCCACGGCATAAAGAGATGAAGGCCTGTCTATGAGCCAGGTAATCCAGGTTTGATTAGCAGCTGAGGCAGTTTAACAGCTGGTGAAGGGAGAGAAAGGAAGAATGAGGCTATTCCTGCTTGCTTCTTTTGCATGGAAGGGGTTAGGTGTGCATGTCCAGCATGGAGGTTTTTATGTTAGATTCCCCAGTGGAGATGAAATAACACACTGAGATGCTTGTTACAGGGTTATTGGGATTTGGAGGGTTATGTCACTTACAGAAGTAGGTGACATTCTTCATATTGATCCATTACACAGCTATGTTTGGGGGGCAGCTATGGTTGTATAGCAAAAAAATTAAAAAAGGTCATCTGCACAGATGATTGCATCACTCCTACTGTTATTGGCCCTCACCTGTAGGGGAAGACATGAACCATCTGACTTACATCCTAAATAAATGAGTAGTGGGTCAGCAGAGCAGCCAGGTAGTTCTACAACAAAGAAAGAAACAGATGAGCATTTCTGAGAAGGTCTTGGCCTAGTGTCTACTGTCGTTTTCAATGGTTTTGTTCTGGGATTTGTGCTTTTCCACTTATCTTTCAATGTCCTACATCTCTCCATACTTCTCAACTGTCCAGGTGTTTGCATAATGTCTAGATTTTGATTTCATATTTTTGATCTGTTCTCATAAAATTTCTGGTTTTCTGGCACGTCACTGAGGGCTGACCTCATTCAATAGTGACATACATTTAAGTTTGAGATGTCACATCCTTCATAAAATGCATGTTAACACAAATTGTTACTCTAACAACTTCTTATGTTTATAAGAGCAATATTTAAAGTTTGTCCCTATTTTTGGGCCTTTGTCACCCATTATTTTAGACTCTGTCCAGATTTCGTGCACTCAGAGGTTGTGATGTATGTATCTGTCCTTGCATGGATCAGAAAGTACAGTAACAAATGCAAACTGGACTGTTTAACAAATGCTCAGTCTGACTTAAATAACTGCAGTATGGTTCTTCTAAATCATGCTCAATCTTATTTAAAGCATGTCCTTGCATCCAAATAAATACTCAGTTATGAAGCTTAGAAAGTCAAAATTATAATTTTCCTACAAAATCTAAAGACCTTATTTAAAGGAAGTTACAGGATTTAGAGATATGTGTAACAATATAAATGATATCCTACATTTTAAGAGTAATAGTCACTCCATTACACTTAAGGCTAAGACTGCAGCAACTAAGGAATTGGTATATATTAGTATGGGGTATGGGACTACAGCCCCCTTGTCAGGAGGCTTTTCCACCCAGGAAAATGACTTTTTTGTGATTTTTTTAATATTGAATGCTGTTCACATTTGAGTGATATCATTCTTTTATGATCTCAGTTACACTGACTGATCACAAAAGAGGCAATATCTTGACAAGGAGATGATGTTCACGGCTGCTGACTTATCATCAAAACATCAGTTTATGTAATCAAGTCCCACATTGCAACTACAAAGAGTGATTATACTGTAAATATAAGAACAATGACAGTAATGGCCTACTACGCAAAATGACAACAGGATAGCAGTTGTGTTAGATTCGGAAGGGGAACCAAACATTCAAGCCCTTTTATACCCCAACAAGGAAGACATAAGGGCACACAAACATGTAAAACAAGCAACACAGAAAGGCAAAATGCTAAGCAGGGATGTATGAATAGGAACAAGAAATATAATTTACTGAAGATTTGTTTACCACTGCCACATTCATCAACACCCAAGGATCGTCTCTTAGGCACCTGCAAACATTACAAGTAAAGAAAACAGTTTCTTAAGATGGGCAGAGCTACCTTTTCTCCTCCCCCACATACATATGTACACCTGTATTTGAATATATTATTGATTATTCTGCTACAAATTGCAAAGCAGCAAACCTCATAAAAAATATAAATAAACAAATAAATAAATAGATAAATAACATGAACTAGCACACCTGTAGACCAGCATAGGAATATAAACTAATACCAGGATATAAAATTATTCTTTCTCCTTAACGTTTGTTTAAGAACAACTCTCCAGGCTTCCCATTTGCTCACCTTTGAGATGGAAAAGAAATGTACAGCAGAGCTGGCAGAGACAATGGGTGGTTAGAATCATTAGCTGCATCTTTAGTGCTGCAGTCTTGCACTTTGTGTTTCAGCCCTTCAACAGCACTGAACTTCTAGTATAACCTCTTTTTGCTGATGTAACCTACCTGGGCAGGTGGTTGTCTCAATGTTATTCTCAATGACACAATTAATGTTCTGCACTGTGGCTACCACATCACCATCCAGCAGAACCAGAATATGGAAGGGAAGGATTGCAACAATTTCAAGAGCCTCTGACCCATCTAATGTGTTAAAAAGAACTGCAACTATTTCAGGAGACTCAAGTCTGTTTAAATGTTAGAAAGGAGGGAAAGAAATCAGATTTACCCATTTGGACAGTACAGTTTGTAAATAAATTTACAATAATAGCAAATCTTAAAACTGGGATGCGCTGACAAGGATTGGATATGCTGGCCACCTTCCAAAGCTTTAGGGCACCTTCCACATGGGTCTATATTATATAAGCGAACAGACTGAATTGCGAACGCTATATAATCGACCCACAATCCCCGAAAATCCAAAATGTTGAACACACGGATCTGTAAAAAAAAATAAATAAATCAAAACACAAAATAAAGTGGGGGCCTTTGCCCCCCAAACACCCTACTTAAATATACCAATTCTGAGATCGCACCACAGTGGAGGAAATGACAAAGTCCTGAAAACAGCCCAGTGATTTTTTTTCCCTAGGAAAAAAATCGCTGTTCATTGTTTTTGGTATTTTGCCATTTTGCGTAATGATGTTTGACTAAACAGCATTCGCAATTCATTGCGTTCGCTAATATAATAGGGACCCCTTCCACACACCCTAGTCACTGTATAGTACATAGACAGCAATATAAAAATCAGTGGTTAGGGTGCCAAGAATTCCTGAGCTTTCTTACGTCAGAGGATGGAGGCTAGAGACTTGTCAGACAGGAAGAGCAATAACAACAATCCCACACCCTGGCATAAAATAAAAAAGGGGAGGGCACAGCTATTGCAATAGTGACCTATTCAAACATCTGCTGGTAAGTGTACTTACAGAACTGTGCAATGTTCATCATTAGATCACATTTGCAGTAGCCTAAGCTATGCGGGATGAATACCAGATCAGAATCCAGAAGACCCTGCATAATAGTCCTAGCAAAGCCTACTCTGGACCTCGATAAGGAAAATATTGTTAGTGCTTGGCAAATGGTACAGGTTTCAAAGTCTAATATATTTCTAGAGTCAATCTATTTCCAAAATGCCACATAAGTAGCCCTCATAGTCTGGCCCAGATTTTGTCTGTGTCTTGTTATGGTATGAATAACAAAAAACAATATCATGGCACAACCAATCGGAAATTGTTTTGACACAGACTATCTTTTTATTTACTTTCATAGCAAATGAACAGATACAGCAGTCCTGAAGGTTATTTGTTCTATTAATGAAGTATCTGAGTTGCATATGAACATTCAGAGTGGATAAAATTCTTTTTTCCTCATTTATTTTTTCTGGGAAGAAAACAGGGAGATGAATTGCCCTCCTCAATATAAACTCTGAGACAACCTTAGGCATAGAGGAAGGATTTGTTCTCAATGTTACCCTATTTCGGTGAAAGATGAAATAGGGATGGCTTAGGGTAACAGACTGTAACTCGACCACATATCTTGCAGACATCAGAGCAATGGGTAACACTGTTTTCCAAATAAGAACTTCAAATAGCCTTGTGAACAGGTTGAAAAGGAGAAAGTATAAGTTTATCTGGTACAAAAATAATGTGAAATGAAAAGTGGTGCTGGTTTTGGGTCCAATATTCCACATGTGAAGTCTGACCAAAGGAATCATGAGACTAGAAGAGGCCATGGAAAAGTAGAATTCTGAGATCTTCCCTGACAGATGTCAAAGTCTGGTTGGAAAATATCAAAGACTATTTCTTGTACATTCCATTTGGTCCAGAGGAAGAAAAGCCACCATTAGGGCTGTGCCCAGCAGATATCTCAGAAGCACTATCCTGTGAGATGGGATGAGAGAAATTTTGTTTATGTTTACATGAAAACCCAGGATAAGAAAATGTTTTTTTTTTCCTCAGGTCAAAGATTTTTGACAGCATGTGAAAGAATTTGCAAAAATAAGGTAGCCACCTAAATATGAAAACATGTGAATGACCTGCAACCAGAAATGGGCACTGATAGGAGCTAGGCACTTTGAAAACACTCTTAGAACTGTTGACAAACAAAAAAAAATGAAAATGTAAATCAGCCACAGAAAAAAATGCAAAAAGCACATACATTCTTTGAGAATTAGAATGTGATGTGAAGGTATTAAAGAAAAGTCCAGGACAGGTTTTCAGGTTCCTTATTTCTTTCTGTGGCACTAGAAAGATCCATGAATAAAATCCTTTTCCTCTTAGTCTTGGAGAACAGGTTCCTCCAACTCCCAATGCCGCATCTGATCTAGAATAGGAGGTTTGATTGACTGGATGAAGAAGAATCCCTTGCAGAAAAGGGAAAGGAATCAAACTGCCACATGCAGCCTTTTTGAGTGATTCTTAGATCCCAAATGTTTGAAATTATCTTCTGTCGTAGAGGAAAGTGAAGACCTAGACTTGGGAAAACTTTACAGGATTGCCAGGCCGGGGAGAGCATACCTCTCAGCTGTCCTAATTTTTGCAGAATGGCCACATTTTTTATGCATATCTTTGGCTTCTTCCCCGGAAAATTAGTGTTTTTCTGACAAGTCACTGAGGATTGAAGTCACTAAATAATAATGTACATTTGATTTTCAGACTTCGTATCTTTTATAAAATGTATGCTAACACAAATCCTGTTATTCTAACTTATTTTTAAGTTTATAAAAGCAACATTTTAAATCTGTGCCTATTTTTGTACCTTTGTCCTTCCATTATTTTAGGTTTTGTCCAGATTTCATGTGCTAAGAGGTTGGAAGATATGGGGAAAGCCCATGAAGGGGCATTATAGTCACTCTGTTTTCTTAGATTATCCCTGTATTTAGGAGGATCCTCCATTCTTCTTTGAACATCCCTGTCATTGCTTTTTAAATTTTTGTTTGCCTGTCCATTGCTGGGAATCTTTATTCTGTTTCACAAAAAAAGAACCTGAACTGGAAGAAAAGTTTCTATTGCACTTTGACAAGGAAGGTTGAAAAAAAAAGTTAACTTTTCCTGCTTCCTCCAGCCTTTTAAGGACCTCAGCAAAGGAAGGACCAAATAGCACCTTTTTATACAGAGGAGCAGTCAGGATCTCTGCTTTGACATCCCCTGGTACATTTTGAGAAAGTCGCCAGGTAAGTCTTCTTATCATTTTGACTCAGTGGCAGATAATCTTGAAACAGCACCAGCAGTGTTGTAAGCACATTTTAAGGAATTCCTGGGTACCTAAGACATGACAGATATTAATAAATTCAGAGAAGCCGTAGAATCTGAAAAAGGTCAGCAATTAACTTTCTCATATGGTCAAAGGAAGTCAGAAGAAATATGAGCCTGACAATTCAACATTTTGAAAGCTAAAGTGGAAGAAGAATAAACTTTCCTCCCAACTTATCCAGACTTTTCACAGCCTATCAGAAGGAGCAGTGCTAACTGCCATAATGTGTTGGGCAGAAGTTGATTTTCACAGAGAAATAACTGTAGGATTTGACCCAGGATTAGAAAAAAATAATTTATGATTTAATTTAATTTAATTTCACAGGCTTCTCTAAATGTCTGTAATGCCTTTTTTTACTGAAACCACTCTTCAACTACCATGTCCCCCACCCCTTGGGATCTAAATGCTGTGCTAGAAAAATAGACACTCCATCTCTTTTAACAAGCATTATTTTTTTCTCTTGGAATACATTACTTCTGATAGCAGTAACCTCAGCTTTAAGGGTTTCTGAACTGGAAGTTTTTTCTTGACACTTCTCATACCCAGGTCCGCCCGAGAGCTAATCTGGCTTTTATGCCCAATGTGGCATCATTAAATCTCAAATCAGTCTATCAATTTTTTGAAGTTTTTCTCCAGTTTTCTGATAAAGGCAAATACAAACTACATTCCCTGGAGATGCATAGGTAGCTGAGATTCTATCTTTGAAAGACCAAAGATCACAGAAAGATCTCTGTCCTACTTTTGAAGTGGTTAACTGAATCATATAAAATACAAAAGTTAAAAAGCTGTGTACTTACCATAATGGTTGGCCTTTATGCTCTATGTTAACCCACTTCAATATCCCCTTCCACCTCCCCCCTTATTTTTCGCATACTCCTTTGGATAGCCCTAGTCAACTATTCCTAAGGCCTTCAAGAGGTAACTACGTCTAATTCATAAACAAATATAAATATAGATATACTGTTATGCAGATTACTAAGCAAACATGATCAGAACAGAGAGAGAGAGAGAGGAAAGTGTGTTACATTATGGAAGTGAGATGAGGAAGAGGAGTTTGAGCTTGGAAAAGCTCTGTAGATTACACAAGCCACATACACTGATGAGTCCTATCTTCAAAATAGAAAATTTGATCAGTGGAGGATAAATGTGTTTTTAATCTATAGATGAAAACTTAAGTGTAAATTGATTTTTTTTTCTTTTCTGTAGGTCACAAACTGAGTTTATCCAAAGTCAGTATGTGGCCTGATGAAAATGCTTATCCAATAAAGCTGCAAAAAAAGAGAAGGAACAAGATGTCTGAGCATCTTCATTTCAAGATTTTAAGACTGAAAGATTTTAAAGTCTTAAGCTTACAAAAGGGAAAAAAGAGGTCCATTTACACAAGTTCTCACTGGAAACATAAGCACATGTATCTTCCACTTATCTCATATTTACATTTAATGGTTCATCCTTGCTGTAAATCCACAGCAGATAAGTGGGCATAGTCCTCTACTGTGGATTCCCTTGACACCTTTGATATGAATGGACATGGATCATGGATAAATAATGTTATGGTAAGTCCATAACTTTAATTTCTTTAAGATCTTTATGACATTATATGATTTTATGGAATGCATTAGATGCATGTTTTGATTTCTACAATAAAAATGTAATAGCAGTAAATACCTTGTTCTGGCATACTAGCAGAATATCCCTTCTTTTTTATAGTGCAGAGAATCAATTCCACAATTCAGAGCTTTTTTGAAAAGACACGATAAAACATATTCCACAAAAATGATGAGGTAACATTTTTTTTTTTATTATTTTGTGACATGCCCTCTGTGTTTGTTGTATATTGCTGCATTTAAGACAGTTTCAATAAACTTTGTAAATCTGATTCCTTGTCCAGGTGGCTATACTAAAACAGCTAGATATAAGATTATCCAGCTGGAGACTAGACCATCAACTTCCAGTTTTTATTCATCTGGAAGATGGGTGGGTCTACAGTTATAGCCTTAAAAGTTGTCTTGTGAGTAGTAATTAATAAGATGTCTTAAGGCAGCATCTCATATTTATTTATTATTTATTTTACATAGTTTCATAGGTGTTTACTAGGCTAATGACCACAGGGCCTTTTTAAGCCTAGCCATGCATCCCATATCTCTGACAAGTTCTGATACCCTTGATAAGTTTAAGCAGGGGTCTGGGAGATGAACCATTTACAGGTTGCCTGTATCCATTAGAGACACAGATGCCAAACCAGGGATGAATTTCCAGTTCCCCATCCAACTGTCTAGGTTGCACTTGAATTGGGTTAAGGAGGAACTCGCTTCACATGGGTAGGGAGCCCATTCCATAGACGGGGTAGTCTCTGGTATACATACTTCTCTCTCCAGCAGGTCCTATTTATATCACAGGCAATGTTTAAGTCTTTAGAATGGGTAATTCTAGTGCTGTTTGTTTGGTGGATATGTAGGAGGTTCATCAGAGTAGGGTCTGACAATGCCCTTTATGCCAAGCATAGATCTCCCCTCAAAAGCTGGTAGGAGACAGAATACATGGATAGGGCCTTGAGACGGTCTGCAAAGGATATTTTACTTATGCCCTGTATTCTCTTAGTGAGGAACCTTTGCGGATGTTCCAATTGTTGGACATGCCTGGTTAGGTACATACCAAAGGGAGCATTGCACTCATTGACAGGTCGGATGAATGGCGAACACAGTAGAACAACACCTTCCTTGGAATTAGATGCCATTCCTTTGTTTATAAGCCACACAACATAGAATTATTTCCTCACTATTGTAGATATGTAATAGTCAAAGGCTAGATTACTATCTATATGTGTCTCTACGTTCCGGCCTACTGGGTCAACTCTAAGGGGTGTGTTGTCAATTGATAGTTACCAGGGATGGATGAATTCCCAAAGGATACTATTATGCACTTCTTGGCATTTAGTTTTAGTACATGGCTCGGACACCAGTTGTTAGTCTGTGTCAGCCCCTCCTGGAGAACATTAAGTCAGTGTGGGATTCAATGACAGCTCCTAATTTTCAATCATCTGCAAATTTAGTCAGGCAGAGACCACTGACATTGGCCTTGACTTCTGAGAAGTAAATGCCAAAAAGGAGCCGTTCAAGGACTGATCCCTGAGAGACTCCACTTGTGCCTGGCCTCTTTGTAGATGTGGACTCCCCAATTCTAACTTCCTAGGTCCTGTCTGTGAGCCAGTTGGCTATCCACTGGGTGATATACTAGTTCATACCTAACCTTTTGAGTTTGTCAACAGTACCTGAGTGGGGAATTGTGTCAGATGCCATGGCCAGGTCAAAGTAGGCAGTGTGAATGATTTTTCCCTCATCCTTTGCTTTGGTTACCTTCTCAAAGAAGTCCACTAGGTTGAGTAGGCATGACCTGCCCTTGATGAAACCAAACTGGGTTAGGTCCAGTGGCTTGGGTTTACTAAATCTCTGATAATTGTTTCCATGGCTTTACATATGAGACTAGTGAGACTTACGGGTCTGTAGTTTCCAGGGTCTGTAGATGGCCCACCATTGTGCAGAGGGATGACTGTTGCTGTTCTCCCTTCATGAGGCACAAAGCCTTTTTGGTGGCTACAGTTAAATAGTATTTCCAGAGGCCCACGTAGGTCATGTTTCATGCTATTTAGAAGGTATCCTTGAATGTTGTCTGTATCCATTGATGCAGTGTTCTTGGTCTTAGAGACAGCATTAAGGACCTGTTCCCTAGTGATAGTAGGGGACATTATATTTGATGGCATTTCCTATGGAAAGGTTGAGGAGGAGAGAGGGGAAAAGTTGGAGCTAAATTTATCAGGCAGGAGGTTTGCTATATCATCTGGTTCAGTATAGGTGGCTCCATTTACAATGAGCTCTGTGCACAATTATGTGTTACCTTTGAGGTTGCAGACATAGCTAAAGAATGCTTTGTGGTTGTCCTTTGTCTGGGAGGCCAAACATACCTCCAGTTTGGCTTTGGTAGACTTTATTTGTCCTCTGAGTTATTTGTTTAGTTTGATGAGAATGTTTTTAGCCTGCTGGGTGCTGCACCTCCTAATTTTTGCCATAATTGTCTTCCTTCTGTTATACAGCCTATTGATTTTGTGATTCCACCAGGGTGACATGTTTTTTGAGTTAGTTCTGTACTTCTTCCTGGTGGGTACAGCTGCCTCTGTGCAGCAATTAACATGCTTGTACAGGGTTTCTGTGAACAGTTCTGCATAGGCAGAAGTGTTCTCAGGGTTTATGGGGGCTTGAAATTTTGCCAGGTTATAATTTAATAGCAGGAGGTTAGCCTTAGAGTAGTTCCAGAATATTCCACATTTAGCTGGGGGTCCAGGTTTTATTTTTACTTCAAAGGAGACCATTTTGTGGTCTGACCTTACCAGGGAAGGCATTACAGTAGGGGGTATGCAGCATTCTCCCATATTAGTGAGGACAAGATCCAGTATGGTTGCACCTGTGGTTGGTGTACTGACTGTCAGGTCTGGGGAGTTTGTGTTTACAAAATCCAAGAATCTCTGTGCATGTACGTTTGGTGTCATATAGGATTCCCAGTTAATAGTGGGGTAATTAAACTCACCCATGAATATGGTATTGGGTTGGTAGGCTAGTGTTTCTAATAAGTTTAAATACATGGTATGGGTTTCCTGGGTCATTGACATTTGTATACAGGGGTAGTCTGTCTAGGCTACATAACCCGTTTTCAGCGGAAGCCCGGGGAGAAAAGCTCCACATTTATAACTGTACACATATTATGCAATAGGTTACATATATTATGCAGTAGATTACTTATAGGAGGATACACAGAACGGATTTTTTTTTTTTAGGCAGGCACATGATAGTTTATATAATACCAGAAGTGTAATAGTAGAACATTTAGAGATTTCATTCATAAACAAATTCAAACAAGCTTTTTGTAATAGTATTAGCACAGAGTGTTTATGGTTGTCATGACACAGTCAGGTATGGGTCAGTCATATTGCTAGTCCTGTGGTAAGTAAGTAGTGCACTACAGACAGAAAGGTACACAGTTTCAATAACTGTCCTGTGTTTGTTGGTAGATTAGTTTTGGAGAAGGAGGTTTGTGTAGCAGGAGGCTGTATAAGGGGGAAGAAGTGGATTAGCCTGGAGTTAGGCATGTACATAGCCATGATTTATTTAGGTGTTCTTTTAGGGAAGCTTTAAAGACTGGTGGTCTAGGAGTTTGCTGATGCTAGTATTGTTTCTTAAATATGCTATCTTCTAATGATATGGCCCTGATCTTCCTTGTATTGTTTTATATTATGTTTAATATCTACAGAAGGTACATTTTGCACCAGATGTGTTCTTAGTTAAGCAACTATTTTAATAATTTTGATTCTCAGCTCCACACATTTTCCATACTACAATGGAAAAGGGAAAAGAAAGCAGAGATTAATCAAAGTAAATGTTATCACTGCATGGATAATTACAAATAACTGACACTGTAGTGTATATTGAGTGGGATCACACTAATATGAGTACATACTCTGAATAGTTCACATTTTTTTAATTATGATGCCCTCAGAAAGCATAATGAATAGAACGGGGCAGAGCAATGCAATACAAGTACACATTTAAAAAAAACATATGTTAGCAGGAGGTTGTACAACCATCCATAAGCAAAACTTTTATTCATAAAGCAATTTAATGTAAAACTGCTACTACATACTAGCTGTTATAGAGGCTAGATGGAAACTCACACTCAGCTACAAGAAGGAAGCTAAAGCAATACATCTTTAATACAAACAGAGCATATTAATGATCTAATTCCACTAAACTTTAAAGTGAGCTAAAATGTAAGCAATGATGTAATGATTTTGCATATGCTGAATACTTAGGAGTAAAACAGAATCATAATCTAGAATCCATCCATCCACAACTCCCTTTTTCCCATTTTTTGCACATGGGATTGGGGTGTCTCTTCAACAGTGACAATCATCTAGAGCCAAAGTTCACACCACTGGCTGGCTAGCCCTGCAATAGCTGTTCTTTCATACCACACATTTGCACGCGCACTCACACCTATGGCCAGTTTAGTGTCCAGTCAACCTACTCATGTCTTTGTCATTTTACATTGACTTTGTCTTGTGTTTTCAAGGGATTATCTACAATGTCCAAAAGAGGTATTCTGTCAGGTGCCTTGACCAGGTCAAGTTAGGCAATATGCACTTTTTTGTCCTTGCCCATTGCTTTGGCGACTTTCCTGAAGAAGTTCACCAGGTTGAATATGCATAACCTACCTTTAATGAATCCAATCTAAGTTGGATCCATTGTCTGAAGGTCACATATGGCGTTATTTATCATATACATGATAAAACTTTCCATGGCTTTACACATGAGACTAGTCAGGCTTATGGATCTATAGTTTCCTGGTTCCATGGATGGTCCACCCTTGTGCAAAGAAATAATGATTACAGTTCTCCATTCATTCAGCAACAAGCCTGTTTGGAGGCTTCAGTTGAATGGTGACTAGTAAGGCTGATAGATCATGTTTTATGCTATTAAGGAGGCAACTTTGGATGTTGTCAGGTCCCATGGATGCAATGTGTTTGACCTTGAAGAGTGGTTTCAGGACCTGCTCTCTGGTGATAGTTGTAGGAGTTATGTTTGGTGGTATTGTGGCGAAAGTGGTGTCAAATTGGAGATGAACTTATCAGCAAGTAGATTAGCTATAGCTTCCGTCTTAATATAGGTGGTTCAATTTATGATTAGTTCGACACATCATTCTGCATTGCCTTTGAGGTTATGTTCATAGCTAAATAATGTTTTATGATTGTCCTTAACCAGGGAAGCTCCTTTTCCCTGAAAATTTGATGTGGTAGACTTAATTAGTCCCCTGAGTTGCTTATTAAATTTGATGAGGAAGTGCTTGCCTTCCTGTACATTGCAATTCCTATTTTTGGATATGATTTTCTTCTTTTTGTTAAACAACCTATTTCTGCTGGGATTCTACCAACGTGGTTTCTTTTTTTTTGAGTTTGTCCTGTGGTTATTTCTGTAGACACTACTGCCACTGTGCAGCTGTACACATGGTTGTACAGGGACCTTGTGAATGACTCTGCATAGGTAGTGCTGTCCTCTGGGTTTAGGGGGGGACTTAGAAATTTGTTAGGGTGTGACTTAAAAGCAGGAAGCTTGCTGTGAGATAATTTCTAAAAGCACCAGGGTAAGATGTTGTTGCAGGCTTTATTTTTATTTAGAAGGAGACAGCTTTGTGGTCCAACCTGACCAGTGAGGATGTTACCCTTGGGGGGGGGGGGGTCAGCATTTCCCCATGTTTATGAGGACCAGGTCAAGGATGTTTGTGCTCCTAATGGACATGTGGACTAACTGGTCTAGAGCTTTCATATTGACAAAGTCTAGCAACCTTTAGGCCTGCATGTTTGGATCATTTTTGCTTCCTAGTTTATAGAAGGGTAGTTGAAGATGCTCATGACTATGGTGTTGGGTACAATGGATAGTGACTCCATTTCACATACGTAAGTGGTGTGGGTTTCTTGGATCATAGCAGGGGTCTTATAGCTCACAAAGATATCATATGGGCATTTGCTTATGGAGCTTTGTATGTGGGGATGCTCCAGGGCATCATACTGCTTGACCAACCTTATGTGCATTTGTTTTTAATATAAATTGATGCACCACTAACTTTTGCCCTTGTTGTGCAGTAGTTGATCTAAAAGGAAATTCACCCCAGGGATCACGTCAGTCGCCCTGCTAGACAGGGGTCCAGGAAAGTAAATAATGTGGGAAGAAATAGCCAGGGAATTGTTATGGCTAGGCTTGTATAGGCCCTAGGGCTGATAGCCTAGTACCAACCTATGAACCTATGAACCTATGAACCTATGTGTGGAAGACATTATAGCCCTGAACTGCCTGTCTGCACTGCTTTAAATCATGTCTATGTAACTACACAGATATCTATATTCTCCGGGATGAAGAAAGCTTTGTTAAGAATCCAGGCATTGAGTAGCATCACATTTAGATTACTTGGGGTTGGTTTAGCTATGTCTGATGGTTTATCACCCCATCATCCTTGGAGAAGGTTGAATGCTGCTCAATACTAGACTCATACTGGCCTGAGATACATAGTGTGAGAGCTGTATCATGTCACTGTTCATGCTGTCCAGTGATGTATGTCTCAGTTCATTTAAATCCACATGGATTATGGCAGAATCATACTAGTATTTGTGGTTACAGTTAGTAGCCTGTCAGAGGCCCTGATCAGTCACATCATGCATGCACTCAGGTCATTAAACCACAAATACAAGTATGACTCTGCCATTGGCTATGGCAGAATCATACTGGTATCTGTGGTTTAATGACCTAAGTGCATTCATGATGTGACAGATCCTGGCCTCTGATAGGCATATGACTGCAACCTTCTCTTTACTCAGCCTGGTGAGAGTGACATCTGTGTGTCTTCTACAACCAAGATATTGGATTATGAGGTTTTCTGCCTTATAGGTTTAGATGCTGAGAGACTGTGAGTTGTGGCTAAATGTACCTTGGTGGGTGTTGTTGCATTAGTGTGTTTTTGAGTTTGCTGAGGAACGTTGTTATAATTTCTGCCTCTGGGAGACATTAACATTGGGAAGGTTACCTTTAAGGGCTTCAGCATATATGGGTCTATGTGCTTGTCCTGTGGTGTGTGTAGCAGAAGATGTGATGTGTTGTGCGTTTCTGAAAACCTGTTCTGTAGTTTTAATGGTTTCATGTGAGAGCACTGCCTTCAGAAACAGTGTATACTTATACCTCACACATACCATATCAGATTTTCTGAGAATTAGGTGTTAGTCAGAGAAAATGAAACAATTCCTACATTGTCTCAGAATGTCCATCTACTAAGTGGGCTACAGAGACAGGAGGAAAGTCAGGATCAATTGTTTTCAGTATTTATATAGTGAGCTTCAGTGGGAGCAGTACCAAGAATATATTTAAGTAAAAGTGTGATTAGATGTAAACTTTTTGTTTTTTTTTACTTCTCTTGTGTATAGCCACTGCATAGCGGAGGTAAATGAGTATGCAACAGATTTGCTTTGATGCTAGTTGGGTAAGAATTGTGTGTGATCTTAGTCTAATCTTGGAGGTCAGTCCCTTCACACACACACACACACACACACACACACACACACACACACACACACACACACACACACACACACACACACACACACACACACACACACACACACACACACACACTCACACACACACCTGATGTTTGTCGGGCAACTACTTACTCAAGAATTCTTATGGGTGTTTTTTATAAGGAAATTGAAGGTCTAAGCACTTGGACCTATACAGGGCACAGCTAACCATTGTTGCACAATGAGCAGAGTTGCACAGGCAAAGAAACTAAGTAGATAAAATAGCCCACTAGTCAGCCACAAAAATATATGTTAAGCCTTCCTCTGTGAGTCCCAAGCTCAGAATAGACTAGGCTGCCAATTACTACTACTAGAGTGCAGACCTAACCTTTTGTTAATGTAAAATCACAAAAAAGTGGGCCAAAAATACAGAATCTACAGGACAAGCAGCACAGTAACTACCAAGCACTTTCGTAAACATGATGGCTATAGTGCAGAAAATCAGAAGTTAAGCTCAATAAATACAGAAGCACTTTACAATGGTAAAGTGAAGAAATATAGTAAATAATTCAACAATATAAGATCAGCAGACGTAGGTAACTTAAGAAAGTTGCAGTATATCAGTCTATATTACATATATGGGCTAGGATGGCACTGGATAGAAGCAAGAGACTCTACTCATTGACTTCATACGGGCATAGAAACTGACTAAGCAGGCAAAATAGCCCCCTGGCCAATCACAAAAACACACAATGTCTTCCGATGTGATTTCCAAATTCAAAACAGACTTGGCTACCCTCTACTGCCACTAGAGTGCAAAGTTAACCTTTCTTAATATACAATCAGATAAGGGTAAAACCCAAAGTTCAAGAACTACAGAGCAGACAACAAATTAACCATTTACAACTGATCAGTCATGAGATGTCTTGTGAGAAATTTAGTGTTTTATGACATGCATTGTCTCTTTCTCATGTAGATTAACCATTACTTTAACCCTAACCTGTGAACACCTGCATATTCACACCAACTGCTGTAACACAGTCTTGCACATCTTCACAAACAGCACTTTTTCATTCGAGCATTAATTTTCCTGCACACACCTGTTTACTAACCTATATAAAATTAAATTCAACCATATATGATTCACAGACATGAGCATTCGCTCAATTGTGCATTCTTTCTTTTTATACGCCCATAAAACTTTTCTGCTAAATGTATATTCTGCCTTTTAAGTTACAACTCTCCTCTCTCTCTCTCTATATATATATATATATATATATATATATATCTGTATATGTATATATGGGTTCTAAAAAGTTTCTTGGCTCTTTCTCCTCCTCACGGCTATTTGTCTCTCTCTCTAGCAATACATATCTTCTTCTTCTGTGTTTTGTAATGTGTTCTCTTCTCCTCTCTCTTGCTTTTGCTCTTAGTTTCTCTAATTAATTTATTCCAATAAAATAAAATAAAATAAATAAATAAAATAAAATAATTCTAATGCATGAAAACCCATATAATTGAATCCGACAATACCAAGACAAAATACTTGAAACTGCAGATAAACGAAAACTAAAAGTAATGAATTGCAGAAAATCAAAAATGGCCACCAAATGTCTATGACCATTTCACACAGTTACCCTAAATCACACCCACTGCCCAACAGTCCAGAACAGTAAATTACATTGTCTTACTAAATCACACCCCCTGCACATTAACTATACCAACTCTGAGATCTCACTATACTGAAGAAAAGGGTAAACACCCACAGCATGCCCACATTTGCACGACAACCACCCATTGCTGTACAGCATCACTGGTCTTTTTTAAAGTGGTACTACTTATGTAAACTCAATACCTTACTTTCAGTTTTGGGAAGTTCGGTATTTTAACTTTTCATTGATATGCAGTTTTGTGTATTTCATCTTGTTAATGTCAGATTCGATTATATGGGTTTTCGTGAATTAGAAGTAGATACATATGTATATATACGCACATCACGTATGTTACTCCTTTCTGCCTTTCATTCTTACAGTTGAAGCACTAACACTAACCAGCCATGTTTCTATGGCCTCAAGAGGCTTGTTTATTGAAATAATGAAACAAATTGCATGCCAGAATTGTTTGACTTTTTATTTTATTTTTTGCCATTAGTAATTGGAATAATTCACTTTCAGTGCAACCATTAAATTAGGCTTGCTTTTTAAATGTTTCAAAATCATATAAGTATTTTCATATTCTTAACAGTTTGGCTGATCTACTTATAATTAGACAAAGAGACTGGACATTTTGCAGTCTATAATTCTTAATCAATTGTGTTTTAATTACACTCTGTTTTAGCCTACAGGAAATTTTGCTATGCCCATCCAAACGGTTTGAAGAGTATGTAACCCTTTTGTATGCACTGCGGCTTCACACCCCACCAGATCACAGTGATCGCCCAGACCTCAGTGCTGCCATTGAGCAATTGAAGCAGTACAGAGATTACATACGCCAGGTACCTGCATCTTTTATAATAAACTGCTTACTTGCGAATGAATTACACTAAGGAACTGAAAATTAATATAATTAGTGTAAATGTTTCTGTATGCTAACTATTGCTGAAAAAGAATAATAATATACTGCAATTAGAACATGTTTGAATTTAAAAAACAGTCAAATCATTAATATAACTTTCAAATGATATGAGTAAAATGTGTCTGTTACTTTCTAAATGCCCACCAACTAGCGTGTATGAAGTGAAGAGATAACACATTTCTCAGCCTTTACCTGACAACCTATGTTAGAGTGCTGGGAAGGAAACCTCATCTAACAAACAAACTTTTGATTTAGGAGAAACAATGCAGATTACACTTTGGTTTTAGAACATTGGATTACATCAGTTTCCTTGCACAGATATTGGAGATGCCATAAAAGTTTGCCATTACTTTCTACATGTGTTTTACCCACATTGCATTTTGTATGAAATAACAGTACGGGCTTTCAGAACTGCTACTGCATGCCATTTTGTCCATTTGTTTAAGCAATGAGAGATGTGCCCATATTCTCAGTGTTACATCATTCACACTGAAGGTAGAAACCCAACTCCACAAAGGCTGTGTCGTGTCTTCAATCCAGTCTTTGATTTCCTGGACAGGATTTTAAGTACAGCCAAGGCTTGATGACCATCTGTTTGGGAACGTGCAATCTGCAACGTTACTGTTTGTACATGATACTGTCCTCTTAGCCTTTCTCTAGTAACTGTGATCACCGGAATACATTGGAGTGATTCAGTGCTATGTGTGAAATGTCTGAGATGGAAATTACCACCTTCAAATTAGAAGTCATGGTTCTCTTCTGGAAAATAGTGGATTGCTGTCTCTAGGTGAAGGGAGGACAGATACTTCATTTGGAGTTTAAGTATGTTGGGCCTTGCTCATTAGTGACCGTAGAGGAGAGCAGGAGACTGATCAACAGGTGCAGCAGCAGTTGCAGTAGCACTGCAGGCATTGAGCCAGACTGCAATACTGAAGTGGCATCTGAGTCATATGGCAAAGTTCTCAATTTACTGGGCAGTCTATGTCCCCTTTCTCATCTGTGGTCATGATTACTAAGTAGTGGCAGAAGTGACTGCAAGAAAAAAGTCACAAATACATCCTGCAGAAATTATATCCTTGGGCAAGGTAGCCGACTTCAGCCTCTGAGATCAAGTCATTGGCTCAGCAGTGTGGGAGGATTTTGGAATGCAAACATTACTCTTTCTGTTAAAAGGAGTCAGCTGAAATGGCTTAGATGTCATGTGAGGATACTAGCTAGGCATCTCCCATAGAAGGTATGTCAAGCATGGTCCACTAGGAGAAGACCACATAAAAGACCTAAGACACATTGTAGAGATTATATATCTCAACCTGTCTGCAAATGTGTGGGGATCCCATGGGAAGAATTGTTAGTGGAGCTAGAGAAGTATTGTCTATCCAGCTCAGCTTCCTATCACTGCAGCTAGGAATGCATTAGGAAATGAATGAATAAAAAATGAAGTAATATAACATAATATACATAACTGAATGTTAGCCATGTCCAGTTAATATGCCAGGAAATATTCAAGTGATCATTTCCCTTCAATTTAGCTGGGTTTTGCCATTATCTCACTTACAAAAAAGTTGTATTCCACCCGTTTATTACGATGCTTGTGTAGAAATTATTTTTGTGTAATAGTCACCATCCTAACTCAAACTTTAACTGAATTTGATAATCACATTCCCACAGAAATCCCACAAGCTACCAGGTACTGTAACATCACCTGAAGTCATATTAAGTCACATTAATCATTTTACTAAAGTGGGTGAAATATTTTACTGAAGTGAGTAAAATGAATATGTGTTTCTTTGCTTATGCCAAGAGCAGATCTTCACTGGAATGTACTTTACATCTCCTGAAATGTAATGTTAATGTATTACGGCATTAAGGAGAGTCCACTTGGGTAACTGGCATGATCTACCTTTATTGTTTACATTGTGAATGTGTGGAGAAACAATATAATACATTGACAAGAGATTATTAGATGTCTACTGTCTAAAAACAAGTTATGACTGATAAGCTTACATTACATCTTACATACGCACTGTCCAGTCCCCTGAAAGAACTCCTATGCCCATTGTTTACAGAGTCACACAAATGACTAGAACGTACATAAAGTGTATGGTAAAACACTAATGACCCTCAAAAAAGCAGTAAGTAATTACTGTGTTAAAAAAACAAAGAAGGAACCTGACCAGTGATATTAGTGATTACCTGTGGATCAAATCTGTTCTATTGCACACTGTGCTAGATTATAATGGAGAGAGTCAAGTGGTGTCCTAGGGTCCATAGCCACAGGAGGGCCTATAGCCAGTGCAGGGATAGGGTGCTGCAATATGACTACTTTGAACAGGAGCACCACAGGCCATCATTCCATATTACTTTTATTTATTTTTTGAAAGGAGAGAAATGGCATGTTTCCTTACTTTAAATAAATAAAATCCATCATTCTATTTATTTTTATTTTTTAAAGTAGTATCATGTTTCTTTACTTAAAATAAATAAATAAGTAAATAACATAGATAAATGACCTGCAAACCCTTGTTGAAAGCAGTCACAGATTCAGCCCCTCCTGAGAGATGGCATTGCTCTTAACCACTTAGTCTGTGAGTTTTCTGATCCTTGACGGAGCAGAAAGTCTGCAACAGTAAAGGGATGTTCAGCTTGGAGTGGTCAAGCCAACAGCAGCTGTAGCTGGAATTGTATAAGGTAACAGGCAACCAAATATTAGCAGTGGACAGCTTTGGAGGGAGAGAATACTTTGCTGAAAGGGAGTGTCACTGGTGAAAAGCTAGTATTTGTGTAATAAACAGAGTTGAATAACATTGCATGGCTGGCTGACAATTTATGTTATTGATGTGCATAGAAAACAGCATAGTAAAAATTGTTGGGTACAGCTAGCTGTATGTAGATAAAATGACTACTGCGATCTGGCCATTATTTGCAGAACTAATGATATTTTTGTGACGCAGGTCGAATACGTTATCATGACTACAGTTTCTGTGAAACAAAACTGAAATACAATTATTGCGTGATCATTATTTTTATCACAGTCAGATGTCTGAGGTTTACACAGTCAGTAAAGTGGCTATAACTCACAAGTGGTGGTGACGGGGGTACTGTCTGTTAATAAAAGTACTTTACCCTTTTGACGTATTCTCATTTTAAGCAATAATTAATCTGGCTTTGCAGGACCAGTGTTGTGAACTTCATATGCAATACTATAATGTGGCTTCAGTGGCTACTGTGTTTGTGTGAAACAAATTTGAAAGACATGTGTTTGACCATTATTTTTAGTCACAATCAAACATCTGAGGTGTTCTTTTAACAAAGTGTCTATAACTGCTGCTAGGTGTGGAGGAGTGTTTGTGGATGAATCTAAGCAATCATTAATCTGGCTTTGCAGGACCAGTGGTTTCAGTGGATACTGTGTGTTTGTGTGAAACAAACTTGAAAGACATATGTTTGACCATTATTTTTAGTCGCAATCAATCATCTGAGATGTTCTTTTAACAAAGTGTGTATAACTGCTGCTAAGTGTGAGCAGTGTTTGTGGATGAATCTTCTCTTTTTAAACACACATTTTTTGAATTATCACTTGTGACATAGGCAATTTTACATTTATGCAAAAGTAATCAAACTGTATTAACAAATTAACATTAACAAATATTATACTTCACATATATTGCTATATATCATATAACCTAAGCAACATTACATAAAGTATTTAATTCCTGCCCCTTTTTTTAAACAGGAAGCATCTTTATTAAACCATCACTTATGACATAAGCAATCATACATTTATATAAATGAAAACAAAACACACCGACACAGTCCTAGTTGCAAGCATTTTACATTACAAACCATAGTGACACACTCCCAGCTGCAAATATTATACATCACTTATAATCAACCCAATTATTTTCAGTCAAACATTACATAGCACATTTAAGTCATGTCTTCTTTTAAACCACTTTCCTCCCCTGTATGTATTGTTCCCACAATTTCCATTTTTCCTATGTAGTTTGCTCCTACCTTTTCCTAAAGATCTCAATTCCAGTTGTTTTAGCTCTGTTATTATATTCACTTCTTCTAATATAGTTGATTTAGATTTTGTTTTCCATTTTCTAGTAATAGCTTTTTTGGCAGCCAACATAATTAGACACAGCAAGGCCTTATCATGTCTAGGCAATTCCAATTATGTATCATAACTCAGAAAAATCATCTCCCTTGTCACACCAATCCACCCACCCAGCATCTCCAAAAGTGCATCCTACATGGAATCCTTAAAGTCTGCCCCCCCCCATTGCACTCCCAGAAAATATGATCCCAAGTATCTCTTTCTTCCCCATCACACCTCCAACATTTTCTGTCTACCTGAGGAAACATTTTCTGGAATCTACTTGTGGTATAAAAATATCTATGTAATTGTTTCCAAGCAAAAATCCTAAATCTTCTAGATTTTGTTGCATATTTGGGAGACATATGTATATCCTCCCATTGTTTCTTTGTGAATTGCTTATCCTATCTCTCTTCCCAATCCTTTCTAATCTGCTCTAATTGATTCTTATAGTTATCACGCAATATTTTATATGCTCTACTAATTATTCATTTTTTAATGGCAGCTTCTGTTCTAGATTCTACTAAACACTCCACCTAGTGCTGGTCTTTCATTTAGGACCCTCCTATTTCTTTCTTTTTGCATACACTCTGATATCAATCCTTGTTAGGGAAGGCAATCTGTAACCTGCAGACCAAATAAATTCTTGACCTCTTCCCATTCTATTACCTTTCCCTCTCTAGTTATTTGCTGCAAATACCTCAGTTCCTTTGCCAGTTTTCTCCAATAAATTCCATCCCCCTCTTGCCTATTGTCTGTATCCCTAATTTCAGTCATCTCTATTTGTAGAATCTCCTTTCTCTATTCCCATGTTGGCTTAATTCTTAGAATACTTTCTACTTTATTGATATAATATTCTGTATGATTATTATTCTCCTTAAAGGCCTGCATCCAAAATCCCAGTCTTTACTTCTTTCTTGAGCTTCCCCCCTGTTTCAACATCATCCCTTTCCACTTTGAATTATAATTTTTTACTTGTGCAATGTATAGGAGCTTTAACTATGTAGCTCTGAAATATCCGTTCAAATTGGGTAGTCCCAATCTGGCCTGGTCTACTGGAAAAATCAGCTTATCCAACTTGAATCCTGCCATTTTCCCGTCCCAAATAAAATCCTTCAGCTCTTTATTAATTGCTATCCACAACTTCTCTGGTTGATAAAAATATGCTTGACCTGTGTATAAGACTAAAGGGACTAAAAACAGTTTGACTGCTTGTATCTTGCTATCTATATTCATTTAACAAACCTTCCATGATCTCAGTTTTTGTATTATCTTTTGTTTAGTCTCTTCCTACATATCCTTAACTGCCATACCTGAATCATTTTAATCCATACTCCTAAATGCTCCATTTTATCATGTCCCCATAAATACAGGTATTGCTGTACCAATTTGTGTGTGGGACATAATTTACCGTTATTGCTTCTATTTTAGTTTCATTAATTTTGTATCCCAAAAATATTTGAAACTGTCTCAAAACGTTCCACAACACTGTAATGTCTCTTTATAGTTTTGTCAAGTATAAAATAATATCATTGGCAAATAGAGCCAGCTTTTCTTGACTACCATACCAATTATATCCTTGAATTCCTGAGTCCCTTATTTTCATTGTTAGTGGTTATAAATATAATGCAAATAAGAAAGGGAAAAGAGGACACCCCTGCCTGGTTCCTCTGCTCAAGCAGAAATTATCAGAGAGGACCCCACCCACTTTACTTTTCACCTCCAGTCCCTCATATATCCTCCTAATCAACCTTATATTTTTTTCAGGAAACGCAAATGCTTCCAATGCCCTGCTCATAAAGTCCAGCTTACTCTGTCAGATACTTTCTCAGTGTTTGTGGATGAATCTAACCTTTTTTGTCATCAGCTTATTTTAAATATACTTTAGCCTGGCTTTGTAGGACTGATGTGAATTAAGTGAAGAAGTGAAGTAAGTTGGAACACCTTAATTTTGGCTACTGTGTGTTAGTGTGAAACAACCTTGAAATATATTACTGTAACAATTACATTCATTACAATCAGATGTCTGATGTATAATTTGTTAACAAATATCTACAACTGCTGGTTAAGGGTGGGGATAGTTTGTGGATTAAGTAACTTTGCTTCAGGTCATTTGCTCATTTTTAAGTAGTCATTAATCTGGCTTTACAGAACTAGCATGCATTTGTGTAAAGCAAATTGAAATGCTTTACTTTTGCGTGTGGGAAACAAATGTGAACTACATTACTGTGACCGCTATTTTTGTTATTATTATTACACTTTTTACTACAATTAGACAGCTGACATGTACACAGTCAATACTGTGGCTGTCTGTGGATATAAATGACCACCCCTCTCTCATGATCAGGTTAAACAGCCATTGGTCTGGCTTTGCTGGAGTAGCATGCATTTGTGTAAAGCATTTTAGAATTCTTTAATGTGGTCTGTTACCAAAACATACATGTAAGGCACACAACGCAAAGGGAATTTAACTGATGTCTGCAAAAATTGTTAGATTATAATGGTAACTGTTTATGTGGTCTTTTATGGTTGAAACATTCTGAAATGGGTATTTTTCTGATATTAGTAATTTTTGTTTCACTTTTTGCTAGAAAAATGTTCAAGACTGAAATCTTAAAACATACTCATACACGTTTTTCTTTATTACAATTATTTGTTAAACAATACATATAATTCAAAACACCCTTGTAGATAAGTATACATTTAAAACCATCAGGAATGTTAATTCAAAAAAGTCATTCTCCTAAAAAAAGGTATGAGTTAAGACCATGGTTAAAAAGCTGCCTGCAGCTCAAGGTAAGCTTAATTGACCAGTGATTGCACAGGTACAAACAAGTTTCCACCAAACACTTAATGAATCACACATAAATTAATGAGTAAATGAAGAAAAACTACTTCATCAGAGACATGGCTTCTGCCTTTACTCTAAATGTAAAACTTGAACTGACGCCTAAAAATAAAACTAAAGCAGACATCTCACGTGATAGCACAGTTGCCTTTGATTCTGAATCAGAAGGCTGTGAGTTATATTCCCACCCCAGAGCTTGGATTCATTTTCCATTACTAATACAACATAGAGGGGTGTTGCACTCCTGAGTGGGCTGTCCTTTTGATGAGACACTAAAGCAATAGTTCTTCTATCTAAAACGGTGGTAATTCTGATGGATGTAAAAGATATTTTGGCACTTATCAAAAAGAGTTGGGTCTTTATTTATGCACACATTTTCTTAATAATCATTATTTCTACATATCTTTAAAATAGTCTAACAGTACTTTAAACCATAATTTTAAACAAATCTTTACAAAATAATTTAAAAGCAAAACTTTAAAGTAAAACCGAAAATAGATCTTTAAACAATCATTAACATTACTCAATTCACTATAGATTTTCATCACAAATCTTAACTTTTCATCACCCACTCCTTTTCCATAACCACGTCTTTATTTCCTCAATAACACCATATTCTGCTCATAACTAATTATATAACAATTATTGACATCACACGGGCAGTAGTATCCAATCTGTACTTGTAAGTATTCTGTCAGCATAATCAACTTCATATTGTTCAATGTTGTGTCTTTCGGCTTTTCCCGGTTAGGGGTCACCACAGCGGAACTCCGGTCCGCTAATGATTGGCAGTAGATTTTTACTTGCCAAGTTGCCAGCCCTGATGCACAACCTTCAATGAAGGTACGCCCATTCATGCATGTCTCTACACAGAAGATACTCTAGCTGAGAATCGAACAGGACAACGTCTTATTGTGAGGCGACAACGCTACCACAGCACCACCACCACAGTTCAATATTTTATAAAAAGCATATATTATCATACCCATGTCTACTTTTCAAAACAGGTACACTGGAATTCCTTTTTACATTTTTTTCCATCCAAAGTGGATAATACAAGAATCTAATAATGCATGCTCCATAATCGCTTCAATATTTACAAATACTGTGCATTCTTTTGCTCAATTGCTTATATTTCATAATTCCTTTCAGAGGTAATTTCCCAATATTAACTGCAGTACAAATTAACCATCTCCTTTTCTTCCTTATATCTCTTCCTTCTGTCTAAAATTGCTTTGTAATGCATGTTGCACTGTGTTTACACTCCAATATCTGTTAACTTACATGCTAGTTCAGCACTACTGTAGTACAAGAATTGACCTTAACAACACTTAGAAGGGCGTTTAACAATTGTTAAGCAACCCTAAGCACTGTTAACATCACATCTAGTACTAAAAGCTGACTGTATGGTGCACTGAACAGTGGCAGGTCATGAAATGGCTTCATTTCAATTTCAATTTCTGCCTGTTGTCTGCTAAAGTGCAGACAGCATTTTGAATGAAACTGCTCCCCTTGGACAGGGAATAAGTGCAGATGTCAAACACTTCTCTAGTGCTTTACCATCTTTCAAACCTGGCACAACACATTGCATTTTTATCTTGCTTTTTACTAACTAGTAGTACATGGAGCAGATAAGTCTTAATGAGCTACAAAGAATTATGACTGGATCTCCAACTGTAGCAAACTATTATGTGTTCTCAGTATGGATGCTAAGATTCACCTTTCGGGCTTCGCTGTCTAGGTGAATTTCTTGACATCCATGTCTCAAATACATAATATACTCAATATGACTGGAGGCTTAATTATAATACTCTATATTTATTCCTTTCTTATTTGCAATGGTGATGGACAGGTTGACAGACGAAATCAGACAGGAGTCCCCGTGGACTATGATGTTTGCAGATGACATTGTGATCTGTAGTGAGAGTAGGGAACAGGTGGAGGAGACCCTGGAGAGATGGAGATATGCTCTAGAGAGAAGAGGAATGAAGGTTAGCAGGACTAAGACAGAATATATGTGTGTGAATGAGAGGGAGGATAGAGGAATGGTGAGGATGCAAGGAGTAGAGGTGGTGAAGGTGGATGAGTTTAAATACTTGGGGTCAATAGTTCAGAGTAACGGTAAGTGTGGAAGAGAGGTGAAGAAGAGAGTACAGGCAGGATGGAGTGGGTGGAGAAGAGTGTCAGGAGTGATTTGTGACAGACGAGTACCTGTAAGAGTGAAAGGGAAGGTCTACAAAAGGGTAGTGAGACCAGCTAAGTTATATGGGTTGGAGACAGTGGCATTGACAAAAAGGCAGGAGTATGAGCTGGATGTGGCAGAATTAAAGATGTTAAGATTTACAATGGGTGTGACGAGGGTGGACAGGATTAGGAATAAGTATATTAGAGGGTCAGCCCAGGTTGGAAGGTTTGGAGACAAAGCCAGAGAGGCACGATTACGTTGGTTTGGACATGTGCTGAGGAGGGATGCTGAGTATATTGGGAAAAAGATGCTAAGGATGAAGCTACCAGGTAACAGGAAAAGAGGAAGGCCTAAGATAACGTTTATGGATGTGGTGAGAGAGGACATGCAGGTGGTTGGTGTGACAAAGCAAGATGCAGAGGACAGGAAGAAATGGAAACAGGTGATCTGCTGTGGCGACCCCTAACAGGAACAGCCGAAAGAAGATGATGATGAGAAGATGATTTATTTCTTCGTGTTTATCTTTCTACATCCTTATTTGGAAAAAAATTCCATTATTTGCTCATACCACACTTTTCTACTACAGCTCACACTATCACATGCAGTACCTTATTTATCATCTTTTCATAATATTCACACATTTCATTATTTTTGCATTTCCTTCTTTTTTGTTTCCTAATAATTGTACTTCCTTATAGTTTTCCTGTAATATGATTTCTAAAACGCCGTTTTCTTACAATTTATTTTTTTTAATATCCAATACAAATTCAAGGATGCGAAATGAACAGCAGGATTTTATAAACCAAGGCTACTCTCTTTAGATTTACAATACGGAAATCCTCTTTTTTACCAGATTCACTCTCATCCCCAAAATAAATGAAAAAACTTCTAATAACTCTTTCTCAAATTCCATCGAAGAATGATATACTCCAGCAACATGCTCTGATTTTCCTAGTACATATAAATGCATATGATATACTTTTTTCATAAATGCTATTGCAATGTTTTCTGCCTAGTTATTGTATTCTTAATCTCATCCAAAACACTCATTGATTGTGCATATATTATTTTCCCATACCTTAAACCCAACAAATGTATTTCTCTTTCACAAAAAAATATACCTGTAATTTAAAATGTATCTCCCAAACCCACACACTTCTTCTTGCTTAATTTTAATCTAACCTTATTCAAATTACTTTTCACTTCTTTCATAGCTTCTGTTATCCATTGTTTATTACTAGCTACTACTGTCAAATATCATCATATACAACATATACTGGAACCTTCACTTGACTTGCAATTTAATTTTCCCATCCTATTCAACTTATTTTACTATTCTGAATGGGTAGCCATGCTTCACCCCCCCCTTTTTAATTTATGTGTCTTTTTTTATCCATCCATTAACCATTACTGTATTAAAAGCATTTATGTAAGCCAAATTTATTAGCCTTAACAACCTTTCCTCAGTCCTATATTCATACAAAATGTTGCACATACTTTAATGACTTATGCTATAAAAAGCCTTCTCAACATCATACTGTCATCTTGCATCCATTTTTCCCCTTTACAGTACTGTCCACAACTTAGGTTATCATAAGCAAAAAAACTCTGTCCTTCAATATCATAACTATTTTCATCCAGTATTTTAATTAATCATGTACTTGTCCATGTTTGTACAATCTTAATTAATATTTTGTAATATGTATTATTCAATATTAACACCTCCAGTTCCTTGCATTTTCTCTCTCTCACCTTTTTTTGTACATAAACATAATTATACTTTCACAAACAATTCTATCTCTACTTACATACTGTAGCCATTACTGATCACATCTAAAATATTTACTTTTCTTCAATCATTTCTTTATAAAATACATCCCCACTCCTATTCAGACCCAGTTACATTTAAGTTCTTTCAAAACTAGCTGTAGTTCATTAATAGTGATGCTATAAAACATCTCATAAACATCACTATTCCCAAATGTTATTTCTGAGCTCTAATTCGTATTATAAAATCTCATAATATATCTATCACATTTGTTCATTCAATTTGATCATACACCATGCAACCATTCTCCTGTCTTACCTTATGCATTCTGCATTCATCCTTATGCACAGTATTTCTCCCAGAAGGAGATGCTTCTTCCTTCTTTCCTTGAAGTAAAATAAAATCTGGTTAAACAAAGTTTCCTTTCCTTTTTAATATTTTATAGGGTCATACGTCAGTACTAGGCTAGATGCCTTGCAGGCTGTTTTAAGACTAGACAATTTTCCTTTTTGTGATCAAGGTAACTTAATCCAGTTGGTTGCAGATTGACTTTACCCACCCCGTGGTCAGTAATTATATATCACCCCTAATAAGAATAACAGGGATTATACCATAGATGATTTGAAGGGACCCATGCATGGGATTAAACATTTAGGAGCTGCCTCTGTCCATTAGTAATACAGGGGCAGTCTGGGGAAAATGTTCTATTTCCCATTCATAGATCTAAGTTGCACTTGAAAATGGACAGGGATGAATTTTGTTTTATGTGGATGGGGAGTCTGTCCCATAGCAGCAGTATCCTCTACGAGATATACCTGTCCCTCCAAAACATTCTGTTAATATTGCAGAAGAGGTTTAGATCTCTAGGCTGAGTATTTCTGATGCCATTTGACTAGCTGATGTGCATTAAATCCATCAGTAATGAGTCAGAGGATGGGTTGTATGACAGACACAAGTCACCTCTTAGCAGTCTGTAGGATACCAACTATAGTAACAGGGCTTTGAGTTGGTACATGTAGGACATGTTGTTTAGGCTTTGCATCCTTTTAATAAGGTATCTCTGTTGGCGTTCAAGTTGTTAGATGCATCTGGACAGATACATGCCAAAGGGGGTATTATATTCAATGACTGGCCTAATGAGGGTCGAGTAAAGGTGAGCAATGGCATCCATAGATCTAAACACAATCCCTTTTTTATAAGCTGTACAATAGAGAAGGACTGTCATACAACAATAGACACATGTTAGTCAAATGTTAGGTCACTGTCCATGTACGTTCCCAAGTCATGAACAGCTAGGTCAACTCTTAGGGGCATACTGTCAATTTGGTAATTCCCTGGGATAGATGACTTCCCAAAGTATACAATAATGTGTTTTTGGCACTTAGTTTCAGACCATGATTTTGACACCAGTTATTTATTCGAGTCAAACCTTCTTGCAGGATAGCTATGTCATATGGGGATTCAATGACTGCTCCTAACTTACAGTCATCTGCAAACTTAGTCAGCCAGAGCCCTTTGGTTTTAGCTTTTACTTCAGAAAAGTAAATACCAAACAAGAGAAATCCCAGGACAGAACCCTGGGATACTCCACTGATGACTGGTCTCTTTGTGGTGGCAATTTCCCCTGTTTTGATTATCTGTGAGCTAGTTGTCAATCCAGTGGGTGACATAGGGGTTTATTCCCAGTTTATTTAGCTTTTCTACTATGCCTGATTGGGAAATTGTGCCAAAAGTTAGAACAAGGTGTGTGGAATGTACCATTTTCCTTGACCCATTGCTTTGGTGACCTTTTCAGAAAAATCCACGGGGTGAGTAAGAATGACCTGCCCTTGACAAATCCAGACTAAGACAGGTCCAGTGTTTGGAGGTTCCCTATGTCCTGATTAATGAATTCCATGATAAGTCTTTCCATGGCTTTTCGTATGAGGCTGACCAGACTTATGGGTCTGTAATTGCCTGAGTCTGTGGAAGGGCCTCCCTTATGCAAGGGAATGAATGTAGTTGTTCTCCATTCAGTTAGTACAAAACCTTTATGGAGGGTGAGATTGAACAGCGTTGTTAGGTGCTTTGGCTAAATTGTGTTTCATGCTATTTACGATGCATTCAGGGATATTGTCAGGACCCATCAATGCAGTATTTTTAACTTTTTATAGCACTTTTAAAACTTGGTCTTGTGAGTGATAGCTGGAGGTGAGCCAGTTCCAGGTAATCTTAAGGGACAGATGGAGGCAGGAGAGAGGGATAAAGTTAGAGCTAAATTTATCGGCTAGTAGATTAGCTATAAATTCATTCTCATTGTAGGTAACATTATTCACAAACAGCTCAGCGCATTGCTGTATTGTGCTTTTCAGATTATGAGCATAACCAAAAAATGCATTTTGATAGTCTTTGGCTTGTGTAGCTATTTTAGCCTCAAACTTGGTTGTGGTGGATTTTATTAAGCTTAAGAGTTGTTTGTTTATTTCAGTGAAAAGAGCTGTAACATTCTGGGAATTACTCTTCTTACTTTTGGTCAAAATTATTTTCCTTTTATTATAAAGCTTGTTAATATTATGGTTCCACCATGTGGGTTTGTTTCTGTGGTTTGCCCTGCACTTGTTCCTATGGGGTACAGCTGTATCTGTGCAGTTGTTTACATGCTGGTATAGTGTGTTGGTGGTGTACATTTCTGCGTATTCAGTGGAGCTAACTGGATTTGGTGGGGATCTGAAGCTTTCCAATTCATCGATTAGAAGTAGGTAATGTGTCTTAAAAAGAATTCTATAAAGGTACCTTGGGTGAAAGGGATCTCTGGTTTCAGTTTTATTTTGAAGGAGACTGCTTAATGGTCAGACCTAATAAATGATAAAGGTATGCAAAAGATGGTAAAAGATGCTCCCATATTAGTTTGGAGAAGACCCAAAATTTTATTCCCCCCTAGTGGGTACTCTTGACTAATTGTTCTAGGGCATTTGCATTGCCATAGTCCAGGAATTTCTGTGCTTGTGCACTAGTGGTGGTATAGGTTTCCCAGTTTATAGCTGGATAGTTTAGATCAACTACAAAAGTGGTATTGAGTTTAATAGTGACTGTTTCTAGTTCCAGTAGATAGGCATTGTGGCTTTCTTTTGTTATAGAAGGAGGTCTACATCTAGCATGCATATGGTACTGGACCTTTCTGATGGTTACTTGGACATGAATAAGCTCTAGTACATCTTAATGCTTTATCTGCCTTGATGTGAATCTCTTCTGGAAGTAGATACATACAACTCCATCTTTTTCCCCTCCTGCATGGTAGCTGGTCTAAATGTGTGGAAGATGTTATAACCCTGCACAGCCAGAGTGCTCTCCACTATTTAAAACCAAGCCTCAGTCACTATACTGACATCAATGTCTTCCAGGGTGGTAAGGGCTTGTATGGAATAGAGTTTCTTCTTCAGGCTTCTAGCTTTGATCAGTAACACCTTCATATTTTCCTTTTCTTGTTTTGTTATGTTGGCAGGTATATCAGATTAGCATTCCCTAGAAAGGCAGAATAGGTGTGGACAATGTTTTTGCCAGTAATCAAAACCCTCGAGGGGACAGATGCAGGCCATCCCTGGTGAAGCAGCATGTCTATCAATCATATCCTCCCAGGCTAACAAGAACTGGATCCCCTTTGAATCACACCAAAAACTAATCCAATTATTGAAATCAATTATTTTTTACTTATATCTTGGCAAAAGGTAGAATGCTGCTCAGTGCTAGGTTCATACTTGCCTTGAACACATAGTCTGAGAGTTCCATCTTGTATCTCTTCATATAATCTAGGGAGGTACACCACAAGTCATTGACACTGACATAAACCAAAACAGTGTCATACCGATACTTGCTGATGAAGGACTTGACTGCATGCATGATCCAACAGATCCTGGCACCAGACAATCAACTAACCATCACTCTTTCCTTGCTCATCCTGGTAAGAGGCACATCTGTATGTCCTACAATGGAGTTACCTATAACAAGAATGATTGGTTGGGTCAATGCCTGCCTTATGGGCTCAACATCTGTGACTTTGGAACTCTTTGGGCTATGTGAGGATGTAGGCTTAATATGCTGAGTGTGCTTTGTGCCTGTGTTGTGTTTTGGAGGAATTTTAAGTTTAGGAAAGTTACTCTTTAGAACCTCAGCATTTGATGGATTATCAGAAACAAACAGTGATTTGATGGATTATGTGTATTGTGGTGGCCTTGGAGAGGTGTGATGTGTGGTGTACTGCTGACGATTTTGGTGTCTGATAATATATAATATCTCTGTTAATATTTTAATATATATATTTCTCGTTCTCTTTTTCCATACTCATTGTTAACTTATCATCCCCATTTATATATAATTCATAATCATGTATAAGTTTACAGTATTTTTTCATTTCTCCAAAACATTTTTTCTAATCTTATATATTACTTTTTATATTTTATTTTATTTACTATCCACCGATGTTTACTTGCACTGTAAAATGATAGATCTTTCCAGAGCTGACCCATTTCTTTTTCAAATAATTTTGTTTTAGTAACTTCATCCAAAAGCCTTCTCAGACATTTACCGTCATTAAGAAATTCATAAAAATTACTTATTTCTGATTTTACAAAAATGATCTGAGAAATTAACCTTTCCTGTTTCAATCCTAACTTCTCATAAACCCTTCCAAAAACATGAGTCAATTTCATTTTTAAACATCTTCTTCTATACATATGCTTCCTCTGCTGGCCTAAAACTAATGGCCCACATTTTATCATCCATCTACAGGCATTTATATCTTTACCTGTTTCACCTTTACTTTTTCTTAAATTGCAATTAAAATATTCCATTATTATAATGTCCATCTTCACAATAGCATATTTTGTTTTTAATTTCCTCAAGTAATTCCTCTTTCTTGGTACCCTTCTTATATGCATATACCACTATTGGTCTCCATATTTTACTACCCCCCCCCTCATATCACATATAACGCACCTTCCTGGTTTTATAATGTTAACATCTAGTGCTGTTATACTTTTCATATAAATTAAACATGTTTTCAAAAGATTAAATAAGATGTTATTATTTCAATTATTTTCCTCCATATATTCTTGCACTTTTCTGTTAAAATTTGTTCACCTTCAACATTATCATCATTTGTCATCATGAGGATTTTTCTCCACATCACTTTTGTACCTGATATTTCTTCTGTTTCACTCATATTACAATCAAACTAAAAGTGCAAAGTACTCCTACACTTCCTACATAAAATATACCTAAATTAAATATTATCACACCCAGAGTGAAAATTATCAAACCCAGAGTGCAAACAGGTTTTTAGTTGGCTCTATTAGCTAAGCATTCTTTTTTTCCATTAACAGTGTCTAGAATCAGTACATCACCTTTCCATCAACACAGTCCAAACAAAGAAACATTTCCTTACCCCATTACATAACTTTCTTTCATTCAGTGAATATTTTAATTTAATTTTTTTACCTTTATTAGAAAAATAAAATTTTAATTCATTCTGTTTCATTTCAGTATTTCTAAATCAAATGTTCACTATTTGAGTATCACATTCATACTTTTGTAACCTTCTCATAGCTCACATAAATCCTTTGAGTCAAAAGCCATTATGATTTTTTTTCAGCCACGGCAAATCATTCAAATATTATTTCACATAATGATTTAGTTCCAATGTCAAAAAAGTTTGTATATCTTCCACTGAGAATCCAAGTGACACAGCCATTTTGTCCCATATACAATATCTATCAATAGCCACACCCTCATTAGCTTCTATTTGCCTCAAAGACAGCTGGCTATAATTATTGTTAGTGTTTTCCATCCTCACAGCGCTGTTCAATGACCTCAGTGTTGCAGCAGCATTAGGTTTACTTGCATTATCAGTTGCCTTGTTTTTGCAGCTCAGTCTGCACCTTTGCTGGTATAAAGTTCCAAAACTCTGCTTGTTTCTTCCTTGAACTTGCTATCCTCTTCCCGTCTTGCCTATCAGACTTACCTTCCTCAAGCATGCTGATATCATCTGGTAAGCATTTAATAACCACTTCCAACTATGAAAGTGCAATCTTCTCAGTTGTTTCTGCTTTAGTCAGGTTTTACTGAGATATTTTCTTATCTAAGCCTGTGGCATTCTGTTACCCACAGTAACTGTATCCTTATAATTTTTAAATTTTCTGATTTAGTATTTCCATTACAGACATCTGAATCATTCTTCTCCATTATGTCTTCATTGTCATCTATGACGTTCTCTTGCCAGTAGCTGTTGTCTGGCTCTGCCTTCTAAAAAGAGTAGGAAACGTTCCCCCTGGCCATGTGAATACCGCCTCAAGTCTCCCCTGAAAAGAGGCCACTGTACTAAAGAAACTAATCCAGTCAACAATGGATAAATAAAATAAGTAAATAACTAAAACATTAAATATGTTGTTGATTTTCTTTCGGCTTTTCCCTGTTAGGGATCGCCACAGCAGAACTCCGGTCTGCTAATGATTGGCTGTCGATTTTTATGGTGCTGAGGTGCCAGCCCGACGCCCAACCCTCAACGAAGGCACGCCCATTCAGGCATGTCTTTCAAATGCTACTCGACCATGATGAGGACATGCAGACTCCACACAAAAGGCTCTCCTGCCGAGAATCAAACAGGAGAACCTCTTGCTGTGAAGCGACAATGCTACTGCTGCACCACCGCGGCTTACTAAAACATTATTAAATATAATTTTTTAATTTTGCATACAAACGCAATAGAACAATCAGAAGGTATTCACAAAAACAATCAGAAAGTGTTCATAATTTTGATTACTACTGTTTATTTATAGTTGGAAAACCTCCTTATAATTGTACTTTCTGTTTAAAAACAGGCCTGGGACTCAAAGATAATCCCACCATGAATATAAACTGTTTTGGCCAACATCTTTGCAGAAAATGTGATTCAGAGACTTGATTAGTCACAATGAGGAAGATCTCAGTATTCACTAACTAGCAGTGTTACTGCTGATACTAAAAGCACCTTGCAATAGCTACGTCCTGCAGTGGCTAAAGCATTGTGTTGGTTTAGGCTGCATATATTCCCATTATGCACAAGTCTGCTGAATATCCCTGATTTTGCCTTACATCATTACTCTGTCCCTTCATACAAATGTAGATTTTCTGGTAAATCACTTATGTTTACAGTCAGTCAATAATGTCAGACATTAGAGATTCATACTTCCATTGTTCTATTCAAAGTAAATTAGAGTACGTGTTTAAACATTGCCCCTGATCATGGACGTTTTTCTTCCATTAGTTTGTCTTTTTTCAGAAGTCATTTGCATGGATGTGAGAGGTATAACAGGCACCCTTCCCATCCACTCACAAACATACACAAATTCAGAAATTCATGCATGTGCACACACACACACACACACACACACACACACACACACACACACACACACACACACACACACTGAAGAAGCTTGATTAGCGAAAGTGCTTATCTTCTGTTGGAATTTGTGCTTAATAAACCTTTAAGGATATATTACATCAGCGTCTTGCCTGCTGTTGCTCCGTTTCTACAAACCTTTCTTAAACTTTATATTTTTATTAGCAATGGAGCATTTACTGGATTGGTTTGCGGTTTTTCTTTGGTATTTACTAGTTTTAATTGTTTAAAACTGTATTGTTCTTGCCCCATTGCCTAATGGCCCTCAAACCTGCAAGGGACTGTCATTCAAGCAACCACTAGGGTGCCTTATGCTTTCATAGCATCCCAGCGATGACAGTACTTTTTTCATTTATGAACCTGGCCCTGCCCGTAGTGGTGACATGAACACTTGCATCACTGCTAGGGATGCCTACACCCCTCAGTCCATGTATGTGTGCTCTCTAAGAGCAAGACGGATGAGAACCACTGTTCATCCTGTGCCATCAAGTGCCTGAGCTGCTAGTCAAACTCTGGTTCCTTGGGTTGTAGTCTAGGTTATATCCTTGTATGTCACTAGCAGAGAGCACTAATTTTAAATATTTATGGATTAAATGCTCAGCATGCTGTCTGTATGCTCCCATCTTACAAGCTATTACATTATCATTGTTTCATTCCATCATGAAAACTGATTTCACACACCATTTGAAAATTCTTTGCATGGCAATTGAAAAATTACTTTTTTGATGCAATGGTTCACCTATCAAAGTTTATTAGGCAGTGCCTTAAAATTAGTATGTTGAACATTTTTGAAAAAAACAATATTCACAACTGTCAGGCTTTCAGGGATGCCTTTACTTTCTTGAATACATGGCTCAAAAACTTCCACAGTTTGTTGTAAAATAAGTAAAATATAACTTTCTTTTGGTATCATTAGAATTACAGAACTAATGTTTAAGATTCGGACAGTAATGTCTTTTTTACTACCTCAGAAACGTGTGGAGAGAATCTTTTACATCCCAGTACAATACCAAGTACAGCAGCCTGTTACTAAAGCAGTTCATTTAAGTATGGAAGTATAAGTACAAGTGCCCATTTTATACGTGCAGTACGGCACTCAAAGATATACATGATGGAGAGATTACTGCACAGCCAGGGACTGTTAGGTACTCACCCTTCAAGATGGTATCTCTCCCCACCCCACAACCCCCTGGGTTTGTGATAATATCTGTACCACTCTGAATCTCTTGTGCATTATTGATTATAATTTACAATTTTGCTGGTAATGGTCATAACAGGCAGCACTCTAAATCTGCCAAAGATGAGGCAAGTAAATACAATCTGCCGCAATCTACCATTTTACTGATACATATATTTGTTTGTTTTCAATATATAGATTTTTTTTTCTTATGATGCCATATAGTCAATAGGCTGTAAGGAGTTTAACGTTATGTTTAATACACATTAATAGGATATGATGTAAAATAATTCTTACTTGAGAAGAAATTATGAAATCTAAATTAATGCTAGAGCATAAATTCTACTTGATCATCTTAGATTACCTAGATTTCTCATTGCTGGTTTAGAGGATAATACGTCTAATACACAATACAACAATGGTACAGCCTGCCTTGTCTTTAAACATACTGTTCATTTTCTTGCTTAGAGTGTCATGATTAATGACTATTAAGTAGCATTTTAGAATCTTTCAATATTTAGTAAATCACAGGTGGTTAGATCCATGTCTGATACTTTAACATCTGCTATACTTTTTTTTTCCAGCTGAAGATGAGTATGGATAGAGATAATCAAATGGCCGAAGCACAGCACATGATTCAAGGCTGTCCTGTAAGTACGTCTGTTAGGACAGTCTTCCTTCTTCAGCTCTGCATATCTTTGGCATCAATGAGCTAATCCAAAATTACTTTCCAGGAGCTTCAGTATGTTTACAAACTAGTATAAAATGACTGAAGAAATATTTCAATTCAGTATAACCAAATTCTGACCTAATCACTACTGCTAATGTTTAGTGGTTCTAGAATTCAGAATATTAGTTATGTAATAGGTTAATTAGCAGTAAATATCAGAATACATAACACCAATAATCCTATTTTTTTAATGAAGGATGACTGCAAGCTTGGGTCCATGTTATAGATGAATTCTATAGCCATGTGCTGTAGTATGCCCAATTCAGCAATGTTAACATTCATCATAGTCAGTGTTGCGGTAATAAATCTTGGGACTTCTTGCCATTCAGAAGCCCACATCTGGCCCAAATACCAAATCTTTCACCCTCTCCCAACCAGTGAGTGGTGTTATGGTCCACAGGTAGGACATCAGTGGTATAAAGGATCAATGGCCAGCACCATCTTCAGGTTTTTTCCTGGCACGTCCATCTGATGCACAAGACCACATGTGTGAGCATAGTCAGTCCAGTGGTCAACTTGAAACCAGTGGATTCAGCTAAGCATCCCACTGGAGATCCTTTTTATCTCTGGTTTACTTTAGCTGTTTAATGTTTAATGTTCAAAAAGGTTAACAATTGTCTCTTGTGTGGGAAACAGATCCCTCACAAAAATTTCCACTCTCACTGTTCTGTTTAGTGGCCATCATTCTGAAGAAGTGTAAAAAGGAATGCTTGAAGGAGAAGGATGTGTGGGAAGCTGAAGATATCTCTGTGTCCGACTCCTCTCTCTGGCTCAAAATTGCCAACTTATGTGAGGCACCTTTGCAACTCCCTGGTCTGATTCCTGTTATGCCTGACTTCAATGGAACATCTTCTCTAGTGTTCACCATGATCATGGCCCAGTCCAAGTCCTCACAAGTCGACAGCAGACTGATGCCGGGTGGGTGCAAAGCCACTATGCAGGCCATGGCTTCTGATGCCAGAGTCTTGGTGACCAAGGCCGAGGGTGGCATCCCTTTGGTAGCAGTTCTGGAGGAAGTACTTGGGAATTAGATTAAGGTCACAACTGGCTATCTGTGACCTGATGCCTTGTCATCGATACCTGAGCCCAAAATACCCACATACAAAGAGGTAGGTAGATTTGCCTCAGCCAATGCTTTCTGGATCCCCTTCCACTTCTAAGTATCACCACAGAACCTAATCAGGCTAATGCAAGACTTCATGGATATTATGAAGTCAAGACAACCCACCATGGAAAAGGAGCCTGTGCCAAAAACCTCCCTTATGAGAAGGAAAAAAGATACCTCTCCCCTCCCCCAGGGAGATACTGATACCTGAGAGTCAGTAGATAAGGAAGAACTTCTTTATGTGGAGCACCTTCCCCCCGCCAATGTTTGGATTCTGCCTCAGAAGACACCTTGTCCTCATCCTCAAATCCTGAGGACCTATCCTTTGGAGATGCCCCTCACAGAATGAAGAAATCCTTTAAATGGGAGTCTAGAGAATTTTTCCAGGTCCTGGCCAATTATAGAAATCTCTTAAGCTTACATGCTCCTAGATCTCTGGCTATGCTTTGATGATGCATTTGCTGACATATCACTGCAGCTTGATTCCTCCCATCACCACCCCCAGGAAGCTGATTGCTTTTTTTTAGAGTACTTGAGTCCCACATGAACCTTTATAAGAATACAAGAATCGTTTGCCAAATGATAGACAGAGTAGACTCATAGATTGATCTGGCAAAAAGACCTACACCTCAGTCCCTTAGCCATGAGAGCTCTGAACTCCTAGCTCCACATGAGCAAACACCTCAAGTCTTAAGCAGGAACATATTAAAAACTAGGGCAGAGGGGATACAAGACAAGAGCTTCCAAAGGACATCCATGATTTGTCCAATGTAATGTTTATGTGTCCAGACATTGACTTAAATGTCACTGTGATGCACTGGATGCATCATGCAGGATAGCTGCTACTGGGTCCACCACAAGGAAACATATCTGGTTGAATATATACACCTTGCCAGGCCATTTGAAAGCTGAACTCCTTAACACCCAAGTAGACAAGGAATTTCTAGTCTCCGATATGAGAAGGTGTTTAAGAGACTGGACCAGAAGGGAAACAAACAAAGTGAGTAAAGGAACTATAGTTTTCCCCTACCACAGATAACAGAAACTATTCCAGCAAGATTTGGCACTTTTTTCTGCAAAGCAGGTAAACACTAAACCCCATGGGGGAAAAGCCTGGGTATCAATGAAAGTGGCAAACCAAACAGTGCTCTACACAGGGTGGTCTAAGAAGCCAGCCCCTGGTAGGGAGCACATGTAACTATTTCCAGCTCCTCCTACCCTCCCTCCCCCCTTTCCCTATATCCCCCAACCCCCTCCCCTCATTTCTCTGAGAGGAAGCCTCTTCTCCTTCCTTAATCACTGGAAGCAGTTTACTCAGAACAATTAAGTACTGTAGATTATACACCAAAGAAACTTGTTTCCATCCCTCATACATGGTTTCTTACAACAGAGTTCCATTCAACCAATTCCTTAAAAAGAGGCAAGCACAGGGTTCTACTCACAACTCTTCCTAGTTCCCAAAAAAGAAGAGACCTGGAGACCCATACTGGACCTCTCAAGACTCAACAAATTCCTGGTATTACCCAAATTCGAAATGCTAGTCCTGTAAATACTCATGCTCTCATCTTTTCTGGGGCTTGGATGGTGACTCTGGACCTGAAGGATGCATACCTTCATGTTCCTATCCATCAAAAGCACAGGCAGTTCCTACATTCTTAGGCAGGGGGATCTCACTGACAGTTATGTGCCTTACCACCCAGAATATTTACTAACCTAGTTATGGTATTTTGCTGAGTCAGGGGGCTCACATTTACCCATATTTAAATGATTGCTTCATCCAGGCAACATCACTAGCAGAGCTTCTGTTAGCCATGCAAGTCACTATGGATTGCTTTCAAAAGGGGGGCTTCATCCTGAATGCTGAGATGCCACAAATGACACCCAGCACCAGAGTTGCCTTTCTAGGGGCAAACCTAAATTCTGTCCAGCAGAAGGCCTTTTTGTCGAAGGACAAAAGTATGCTCCTCTCTAAATACATCTTGCTTCTGCACAGATAACAGACCATTACAACAAGGGAATTTCTGAGGATGCTTGAATACATGGCTTTATGTATCCTGATGGTTTCACTGGCAAAACTACACATAAGGTCACTACAATGGTTCCTGAAAGATTGCTGGTCCCAATACCAGAAGCTCTTAAAAAGAGCAATACCTCTCCTGTGTCTGAAAAAAGAGATGTGTGGTGGGAAGAGAGCATAAATCAAGCCAGGAGCCCTGTTCCAACTCCCATAAGAAGTCCAGTCCCTAACCACAGTCAGCATGGATCTAGCTTGGGGGGACACACCTTGTAGAATACAAGGCCCAAGGGACATGGGTCAGGCAACTGTCAGTTGAGCACATCAATATAAAATAAATGATGACAGTAATACTAGCCTTGACAGCAATCAAATAAATAGTGGTATCAGGAGCAGTAAGGCTACTAACAGGCAGTATCACTGTGATGTGACATGTCATTCATTTCTACTGCCTGTTCAGACTAGCAATGGAACTGTGGCAGGTGGCTCAACAACTATGCCTGATAACTATAGCATTGTACATCCTGGGTCAGGACAACCTGCTGGAAGACAGTTTGAGCAAATCGCTCCTAGACCCCAATGAATGGATGTTACAAATGGGGTGTACCAGAGATAGACCTTTTTGCTTCCTCAGAGAAAAAGCAGCTGAGAAAGTTTTGCTCAAAGACTCCCCGCACAAGACCATGGAGAACAGATGTTTTCTCCTTCAGCTGGATAGACCCCTTTCTATATGCCTTCCCTCCAATATTCCTCATCCCCTGGGTATTACAGAAAGTCAGAGCGGACAGACCAAGTACAATGCTGATTTCTCCTTACTGGCCCAGACAACACTGCTTTTCCCTCCTCATCACTGTCAGTGAAGGGTGAATTTTTACAATTTTACTCTGCATAGATCTCCTAACCAAGAGCAAGGGGGTCTGTCACCCATGCCAACCTGAGGACACTCAGTATGACAGCATGGATTACTGGCTGCAGATCAATTCAAAAGGAGACTAGAAAACCTAATATCAGACAATCATGTGTGGCAAAACTGAAAAAGGTTTTTAGTCTGGTACATGCAAAAGGTATTCCACCTGACAAAGCATGGTTAAAACAGGTACTAGAATTCCTATCTCCTGTATAAAGAAGGACTATCTTACTCTAGTACAAAAGTGTTTGCTGCAGCTGTAATGCCTATCTAACCATATCCATCCTTACATATGCTCATCCTTACATGAAACAGTTACTGAAAGGAGTCCTGCATCTTAAGCCCCCCCCCCGCCAGGTGAGAACCTACACCATCCTGGGACCTATATTATGTGCTAGAAAAACTAACACTGCTACCATTTGAACCACCCTAGCCAGATGTATATCCAGGCTGCAAGCCCTTATGTGTAAGGAACCCTTTCTCATTTTCCACAGGGTCAGAGTAACCTTGAGAACTAACCCTTTTATTTAGCCCAAGGTGGTATCACAAGTCTCTTTGCACCAGGCTATTCACCTTCCTTTTTTCTTTCCTAATCCCCAGTACAAGAGGGAAAGTTTCCTGTGGACATTTGGAAGCTAGGAGGGAAAAACTGATAAAGATCTGGAAGGTTTTGTTTAACAGTATTTTAAGAGGAGGAGAAGTACCAACATCCTGGAAGAAAGCAGTGGTAGCTGTAATACCTAAAGAGGGTAAACATCCATCAGATTCAGCTTCATACAGGCCCATTTCAAAACTAAACCATGATTATAAAGTGTATGTGTCTATAATGACTAACAGAATGGTAAAAGTGATGCCAAAATGGATAGATATGGATCAGTATGGTTTTGTGGAGAGGAGAAAAACATTTGACAACATTAACAGAACATTGATGATCCAGAGGGAAGCAGAATGTAAGAAAATACCATTGTTGTTGTGGGTCTTGATGTAGAGAAAGCATTTGATAGAGTAAGCTGGGACTTTTTGAGCAGGGCAATGGAAACATTTGCATTCCCTGATAAAATTATACGGTTGATGAGGAGGATATAAGAGGGATCAGAGGTGAAAATTAAAGTGGATAGGTTCCTCTGATAATTTCTGCTTGAGCAGAGGAACCAGGCAGGGGTGTCCTCTTTCCTCTTTGTTATTTGCATTATACTTAGAACCACTTGCAAAGAAAGTAAGGGACTCGGAAATTCAAGGATGTAATTGGTATCGTAGTCA
Source organism: Protopterus annectens (assembly GCF_019279795.1). NCBI lineage: Eukaryota > Metazoa > Chordata > Ceratodontiformes > Protopteridae > Protopterus > Protopterus annectens. The sequence continues at coordinate 976,398,455 of NC_056725.1, read as the reverse complement.
AGAAAAGCTGGCTCTATTTGCAGATGATATTATTTTATACCTGATAAAACCAGAAAAGGACATTAAAGTGTTCTGGAACATTTTGACACAGTTTGAGATCTTTTTGGGATACAAAATTAATGAAGCTAAAAACAAAGGCAATAGCGGCAAGTTATGTACCTGCTCACAAATTGGTTGAACAAGACCCATATTTATGGGGACATGATAAAATGAAGTATTTAGGAGTATGGGCTAAAAACAATTCCTGTCTGGCAGTTAAGGATATGTGGGAAGAGACTAAACAAAAGATAATACAACAACTGAGAAACTGGATACTCTGTTATATGGATATGGATGGTAAGATACAAGCAGTTAAAATGTTTTTAATCCCTTTAGTCTTATACATAGGTCAGGCATATTTTTATCAACCAGAGGAGATGTTGTAGATAGCAATGAACAATTAATAAAGAGCTGAATGATTTATCTGGGAGGGAAAGATGGCAAGAGTCAAGCAGGATAAGCTGATTCGTCCAATAGAACAAGGTGGATTGGGATTGCCAGATTTGAAGGGATATTTCAGAGCTACACAGTTAAGGATCCTGTACACAGCACAAGCAGAAGCTTATAATTCAAAGTGGAAAGGGATGATGAAATGGGGGAAGCTCAAGAAACAAGGAGAGACTGGAATTTTTGATTCACACCTTTAAGGGGGATAACAATAACCATACAGAATATTATATTCACAAAGTAGCTGAAAGTATTCTAAGAACTAAGCCAACATGGGAATGGAGAAAGGAGATTCTGGGGATAGGGATGATGGCAACTAGGGATACAGACAATAGGCAAGAGGGTCCTGGAATTTATTGGCGAAAAGTGGCAAAGGAACCAAGGTATTTGGAGCAAATAACTAGAGAGGGAAAGGTAACAGAATGGGAAGATGTCAAGAATTTATTTGGACTGCAGGTTAGAGAGTGCCTTACCTATCAAGGATTGATGTCAGAATATAGGCAATGAGAAAGAAATAGGGGAGGGTCCTAAACTAAAGACAGCACTGGTAGAGTTTTTAGCAGAATCTAGAACAGAATCTCCTGTTAAAAAGGAATAATTAGTACAGTATAAAAATATTGCATTATAACTATAAGAATCAGTCAGAGGAGGTTAGAAAGGATTGGCAAGACAAACTGGATAAGCAATTCACAAAGAAACAATGATATGTTTGTCTCCCAAATATGCAGCAAAATCTAGAAGATTTGGGATTTTTGCTTGGAAATGTTTACATAGATATTCTTATACTCCATTTAGATTCCATAGAATTTTTCCTCAGGTATTTAGCAAATGCTGGAGCTGTGATAGGGAAGAAATCGGTAGATGGAAACATATTTTCTGGAAGTGAAATGAACTGTCAGACTTTAAAAATTCCCTGCAGACTACTCTATGAAAGATACTGGGTGAGAAAATTAGTGCAAAAAGGGAGCTATGATACAGAATTGGAATTGCTTAGACATAGAATGACCTTGCTGAGTCTAATTATGGTGGCTGCCAAAAAAGCAATTACTAAAAAATAGAAATGAAAGTCTAAGCTAACTGTACTAGAAGCAGTGAATATAGTAACAGAGATAAAACAATTGGAATTGGGATCTTTACAAAAGAGTAGGAGCAAATTACATAGGAAAAATGGGAACTGTGGGAACAATACATAGAGGGGAGGAATGAAGTTTAAAAGAAGGCAGGATTTGAATGAGCTATAATGTTTGACTGATGATGATTGGGTACATTATAAGTGATGTAGAATGTTTGCATCTAGGGTTCATAGGTTCATAGGTTGGTACTAGGCTATCTGCCCTAGGGCCTATATACGCCTAGCCAAACAATTCCCCAGATATTTCTTCCCACAATATTTACTTTCCTGGACCCATATCTAGCAGGGTGACTGACGTGATCTCGGAGTGAATTTCCTATCTCCCATCCAATCGTCAAGGTTCCTTTTGAAGAGGGCCAAGGAGGCACTCTACTTGACATGTATGGGCAGTCTATTCCAGAGTATGGGGAGTATCTGGGTCAGGAACCTATCCCTCCAGCATGTTTTGTTCATTGTGATGACAAGGTTGAGATCCATGTAGTGTGTGGCTCTAAGGGATTGGGATTTCCTTAAGTGGAGCATGTCCAACAGCTCAGGGTTTGACATGGCCTTGTATGTTAAGCAGAGATCGCCTTTGAGTTGACGATATGCCATAGAGTAGAGCTGGAGGTTTTTTAGATGGTCAGCATAGGACATCTGCTTTAGGCCTTTGATTCTTTTAGTGAGGTATTTCTGCGGCCTTTCCAGCTGTTGCAGATGTCTTGTGAGGTATATACCAAACGGGGAGGTGTACTCTATAATGGGTCTAATGAGGGATGAGTACAGTTGGACAATGACCTCCTTTTTTCTGGATGGAAAGCCCTTAGTGATGAGGTGTGCCACATAGAAGAATTTCCTGACTGTTGTGGCGATGTGGTTATCGAAGGTGAAACCACTGTCAACCTGTGCTCCTAAGTCTCTCATCACACTTTCAGTGTTTAGTGTACTGACACCTATGTGGTAATTCATGGGTACATGGTTTTTCCCATAATTCATGGGATTCATGGTTTTCCCAAAGGGGATAACTATACATTTCTTGGCATTAAGCTTGAGCCTATGGCTCTGGCACCAAGCATCTGTTTCTGTAAGGCCCTTTTGTAGAATATCCACATCATTTGGGGATTCAATAATGGCTCCCAGTTTGTAGTCATCTGCAAACTTTAGCCAGAGTCCCTTAGTGTTGGCCTGTACTTCAGAGAAGTAGATGCCAAACAAGAGTGGTCCCAGGACTGAACTCTGAGGTACTCCACTTGTCACTTGCCTGGAGATGGATTTGGAGTCAGCTACTTTTACAGTCTGGGTTCCGTCAGTAAGCCAGTTGGCAACCCATCAAGTGATGTAGGGATTTATGCCCAGCTTAGTAAGTTTATCTATGATTCCAGAGTGGGGAATGGTGTCAAAGGTCTTGGCGAGGTCCAGATGGGCTGTGTGGACCGCCTTACCTTCATCCACAGCTCTGGAGACTGATTCAAAGAAGTCAATCAGGTTCAGGAGACAAGATCGGCCCTTCACGAACCCAAACTGGCTGGGGTCTACTGTTTGAAGGTTGCCAATGTCTTTGTTTATAAGTTCCATGATAATGCGTTCCATGCCCTTGCAGATCAGGCTCATCAGACAGATGGGACAGTACTTCCTGGGATGCAAGGTGAATCCCCCCTTGTGGAGTAGGATACCTGTAGCTGTGCACCACTCAGTGGGCATGAAGGTGAGGTTATGATTAAACATGCCACTTAGGTGAGGTGCCAGTTCATTTTGTAGTCTATGTAGTACACAGCCCGGGATGTCATCTGGTCCCATGGATGCTGTATTCTTAGCTTTGGAGAGTGCGGTTTCTACCTGTGTGGCCGTGATTACCTGAATTTGCCAATCTTCTGGTATTGAGATGGGCCTTTTAGGGGGTGAGGGGGGGTGAAGATGGCACTAATTCGATCTACCAGGATATTGGCAATTTCCTTGGGATCAGTATATTCAATGCCATTCTGTTGCAGCTCAGAGCAGATCTGAGCATTGCCATTTAGATTCTTGACATAACTATAGAATGCCTTGTGGTTGTCTTTGGAATCTTTGGTAATTTTATTTTCGTAACTAGCTTTGGAGGATTTTATGAGGGATCTCAGCTTCATACTGAGGCTGGTAAGGGAGTTTTTTGCATCCTGGGATTTTCCTCTTTTCTGCAACAGTTTCTTCCTTCTGTTGTATAGTTTATTTATGACAGGGGACCACCAGATTGGCTTCCTTTTTTTGGAGGAGAACGTCTTGGTTCTATTTGGGCTGGCATGATTCATGCACGAGTGGATGTGCTCGTACAATGCCTTAGTGTAGGATTCAGCAGTCGAACTTTCAGCTCCCGTGTGCATGGGTGCCATGAAGTTTGTCACTTCTGACTTAAGTAGCATGAAGTTGGCTTTGGAGAAGTTTTTCACAGAGGTTTCCTTACTGGGGGGTGGGGGTGGGATGTGGATATCAAGGGTGATTTGCTTATGGTCAGACCTGACCAATGAGGGGGGTGACCATTGGTGTGGAACATCTGTCTCCCATGTTGGTAATGACCAGTTCTAGGACATTGGAGCCCCTGGTGTGACAATGGATTAGTTGATCCAGGGCATTGGAATTTATGAATTCCAAGAACCGTTGGGAAAAGGTGTTGGTACCCAAGTAGTTTTCCCAGTCAATGGCAGGGTAGTTGAAATCACCCAGTGTTAGGGTGTTTGGTTGTATCTTAATACTTTCCAGTATGTTTAGAAAGGTGTAGTGGGAATCTTGGGGCATGGTGGGGGATCTGTAGCAAGCTACAATTTGGATTGCAGTCTTACCTAGTGTTAGTTGCACCTGGAGAATTTCAGATGCATTGTGTTGGGCAACTAGCCTGGAGGTGTGAATATACTTGGTGAATATGGACACTCCTCCACCTTTAGTGTTTCGGTCTTAGTTTGTTGGCAGAAAAGTGTGGTAAGAGTTTTATCCTGGTATTGCAGGGGTGCTGCCTGGAGTCTTGAACCAGGTCTCAGTTACTGCACAGATATCGATGTTCTCCATTTTTAGGAGTGCCTCGAGAGAGTGCATTTTGAGGTTTAGACTACTAACATTGAGTAGAATTACCTTCATATTTTGCATACTTGTATGTGTTACAGTGGTGGTTTTATCCTTTGATCCTTGCCTAAAAAAGGCACTATAGGGGTGGCAAGAGCTTTAGCCAGTAACCTGAATCCCATGGGTGACAGGTGCAGACCATCTCTGGCAAAGCATTGTGGTTTGTCGATCATGTCATCCCAGGCAGACAGATACTGAATCCCCTTTGAATGACACCAGAAGCTTAGCCAATTGTTGTAGTCAGTCATTTTCCGAGAGCTCCTCCATGTCTCTTTTCATGTAGTCCAGGGAGGTACGTCTCAAGTCATTCACTCCAACATGGACAATGACAGAGTCATATTTGTACTTGTTGTGGAGTAACTTGAGTGCATGCAGTATGTGGTGGATCCTGGCAACTGACAGGCAGCTGACTGTAATTTTCTCCTTGCTCAGCCTGGTGAGTGGGACATCAGTGTGCCTGACTATAGAGTCACCTATGACTAAAGTGTTATCAGTCTGTGATGTAAAATGCTTACAAATGGGACTGGGTCAATATGGTTTGTTTTCATTTATACAAATGTATGATTGCCTGTGTCGTAAGTGGCAATATGATAAAGATGCTTCTTGTTAAAAAATGAAGACGCTAATAAACTATGATGACAGACAGGAAGAAAACTATGTTTTGTTCCAAAAGACAAGACTAAAGCTTTTGTTGCCCCTATATTGCATTTTTAGACAAAGTCTCCCTAATGGAAATTCCCACATAACAAACTCAAACCCATATTAAGACAACATCATAATGGCATTATTCAAATGCTAGGGGTCTAAACAGAAAGATGCAAGAACTTAAGGTCCTCCTGTAACTTGAACATATTCATATTTGTGTAGTCACTTGTTTGTACCAAGCTGAACTGAGGTGGGCTACCAGCCACAACTCTGAGCTGAGATATTAGATGATTAAAGGCATCTGAGCTTCCAAAAAACATAAGTTGCCTGTTATTTTGCTCATTTATATTATTTACTGCACTTTTTGGTTGCTACCGCCTACTTTTATACTGTTTTTATTTACTGTGTACTAAACTTCACTGTTGTATTGTAATTCTCTACTTTACTGTACCTGTAAAATCAAATGTCATTGCTGTTTTCACTGTTTACAAAGCTTTTTGTTGTTTTTAGTGTTTAAATAACTGATCAGCTGACCGTTTAAAACATTCTTCAGAGCCTCCTCGCTGATTTTCTGCTGTTTTAAATGTTTTTTTTTTTGGTGTCTCACTGCTATTTTTCTGCTGTGTTAAACATTCTGTAGTGTTTCCCTCTGAAAGTAGGGAAGCTAGTAGCTGTAGCATAGTACAGATACAGGCTTGCTGCTTCTGGAACTGTTTGTAGTGATTTGTTTGTTCTGAGCACGTTTTACAGGCCATTATAGATTGGAAGGGGCCTATCTGCACCTTTGTGAGAGAATTGTGCTGATTGGGACCCATCTGGTAAAGGGAGACCAGCCTAGGGCTTGCTAAGCATTGTCATTGGTCCTTTTCAATCTTTTTAAAGTTTTTTTCAAGTTTTTAGCTTCTGGTATTAAGGCCCTGCATTTGAGCAGGTTTCTGCTTGTTTGCGCATTGTGCTGCATGCAGCACCACACACTGCTGTGCAATTATGCACCAAAGCTGGACAGTTAAAGTTAACAAATTTTTCCTAAAACCCAGTCAAAAATATCCATCCACTAAGCTCCTCAGTGATCAATTTTGAAAAGCCACCCGTAGTAACAACAATCTTCAACCTAGCATTATGGACAGTTGGACTACCCTTGTTTCTTCTGCCAACTTTGTTGACTTAGGTCTCTTGAGGCAGTGTAGCAATTGCCACATGTACACAGACAACCCTCTCTTTCTCACTCCAAACAGTAACATGAAGAAGGTTGTCAACTCACCCACCAATACATACACACATAGTACCACTACTCAAACACATATCACTATTCATACACATAGTACACATCAAACACATAAATCCACATAGGTGGAGGTTCTCTCGAGAAACATACCAAAACAACAGAGACCTCCAAAACACAAGACTGCTACAGCTAACACAGTCCCCACAGCACCCATGACACATAGCAACACCAGTGTCTCACCCACCAGGCCCGTAAGGTGTAACACTCAACAAAGTGACTCCATAGTGAGGTACACAGATGTTCCACTCACAAGGTTGGACAAGGAGAAAGTCACAGTCAGCTGCCTGTCCAGTGCCAGGATTCATCAAATCACCCATGCACTCAGGTCTTTCAGCAACAAGTACCATTATGACTCTGTCATCGTTCGTGTTGGTGTGAATGACCTGAGATGTACCTCACTGGACTATATGAAGAGAAACATGGTTGACCTCTCTGAGTATGTGTCCTAGGCAGATATGTCCCTAGTCTTGAGCAGTTTAGTACCCTCACCTAGAATGATGCCACAGTATAAACAATAAATGACTGATTTCAATAATTGGCTCAGTTTTTGGTGTCATTCAAAGGGGATCCAGTTCCTGTCAGCCTGGGAAGCCATGGTTGACAAACCTCACTGCTTTGCCAGAGATGGTTTGCACCTGGCACCTCTAGGCTTTCAGTTGCTGGCAAAGGGTCTTGCCTCCCCTGTAGTGACTTTTTTTAGGCAAGGTTTCAAAAACAGTATTACTGACATGAAATTAACCAATTAGAACAAAATAAGGGCCATGTTGCTAAATGCTAGGAGCTTAAACCAAAAACTGCATTCTGTGGAAGCATTTCTGTCACTAGTAGATGTAGATTTCCCTGCAGTCACAGAACCTCATTCAAGGTCTCAGAGAGTACCCCAGCCTTGTAAGGCTACAATGCCTTACATACATTTAGAATGCAAAATGAACATGTGAAAACCAAAGAAGACGGTGCTTCAGTCTATATTAGGGATAAATTCACCTGCCATCTAGTTAGACTGGACAACTCCATGGAGTTACTCCAGGTCCAGGTTATGGTAGGAAAGACCCCCATTCAAGTTATAGCCAGTTATAGATCCCCCTCCATGAGTCATGACGCCCACAAAGCCTACTTGACCAAACTGGAGACAATCCAAATTTTAGCAAACACACTGGTTATGGGGGATTTCAATTATCCCACCATCAGCTGGGAAACCTATGCTAGCGCTAACTTGCTAGTGCAAAAATTCCTTGACTTTGCTAATTCAAATGCTCTGGAACAAATTGTCCATACCTCGAAAAGAGAAACAAACATTCTAGATCTGGTCCTTACCAGCATGTCAAACAGGTGCACTGCTGCAGCTGTCGGACCCTCATTAATTAAATCATCATCAGCAGCCCCCTTTTTTCCATTTTTCTACATGGGGTCGGGGTATCATGTTAACTGTCGTCAACTCTCTCGATTCAGTGCCACACTCCTGCCTTCTTCAACACTCATGCCTGACTGTCGCAGATCTTCTTTCACACAATCCATCCACCCCTTTACTGGATGTCCTCACTTCCTCTTACTTTCTTCCTGTCTGTCCCAAATCTTCCTTACCAGATTGTCTTCTGCTTTTCTACCCATGTGCCCAAACCATCGTAATTTGTTCTCTTTGATCTTTTCTGCAATTGGAGCTACTTTGGCTTTGGTTCTTATGTACTCATTCCTTTGTCTGTCCCACAGTGTGCATCCTATCATCTTTCTCAGGCACTTCATTTCCATCACCTCTAGCGTCTTCAACTGTTCTGCCTTTACTGCCCAGGTTTCTGTACCATACAGTAGTACTGGTCGCACCACTGTCTTGTACACCTTGCTTTTCAGCTTCTTTGGCAAACTTCTGTCATAGACTACACCTGATACTCTGTGCCAGTCGGCTGCAGCCCCACTGATTCTAGCTTTGACCTCTTCATTCAGACTACCCTTCTCCTTAACTACTCCTCCCAGATACTTGAAGTTGTTTACCTGTTCCACTATCTTCCCATCTATCTCTCTTCTCAGCGTCTTCTGATTTCCCTAATTTGCTGCCATTACCACTGACTTATATGTGCTTAGTCTCATCCCATGTGCCTTCAGATTTACATTCCATTCTCCTATCCTTTGCTGAAGTTCTAGCTCAGAGTCTGCCTGTACTGCCACATTGTCTGCATACAGCAGCTTTGTTGAGCCGGACCCTCCAATCTGTTTGCTAATGTAGTCCATCACCAGAATGAACTGGGCTCAGAGCTAACCCTGATGTACACCCATACCTACTGGGAATCCCTCTTTGAGGCCAAACACTGTCTGTACTTGAGTCATTGGGTTGTACATATCCTGAACTAATTCTACCAATGTTCTTGACTTCAAACCACTGCAGTAGTGCCCAGATCAGCTTTCTTGGTACCTTGTCATATGCTTTCTCCTTGTCTAGGAATGCCCAGTTGGATTCTCTCCTCTAGCTTCTTCTCAAGTATCTGTCTCAATGCAACCATCGGGTCAGTTGTACTGCATCCTGATCTGAATCCAAACTGCTCATCTCCCATCTTACATTCTACTACTCTGTGTATCCAGTTATCATTCACCCTCTCCAGAACTTTCATGCAGTGTAATAGGAGTTTGATGTCTCTGTACTGCCCACAGTTGTGGATGTCCCCTTTGTTCTTGTACACTGACATGAGTATGCTTATTCTCCAGTCATCTGGGATACGCCTTTCTCTCCACACTGCTATTAGTACCCTCAGGAGCCATTTCTCCCCATCTCACCCAACATCTTTATCATATCTGCTGTGACCTCATCTGAGCCTGCTGCTTTCCCTGACTTCATCTTCCTTAGTGCTGTTCTTACTTCTTCTAGGGTGAGCTCCTCTTTTTCTCTCATTGTAGGCTGTTTCTTGGTCAGTACAGGTTCTGTGGGGTTTTCTTAATTTAGAAACTGCTGGAAATACTCCTTCCATCTGCCTTTGATGTCCTCTGGACTGGTGAGCAGATTGTTGCTGGCATCCCTTATGAAGGGTGTCTAACTATCTTCTTTATCTTTCTGTCTTTGCCTTGCAACCTGATATAGTTTCTTTATGCCCTTTACTGAGTCACTTTCCAGAAGTTGGTACAGTGCCTCCGATGCCCTATTCTTTGCTAGTGCAACTTCTTTCCTAGCTTCTTTGTTAGCCAACCTGTAGTCCTTCCTAGCCTGGTCAGTTTTTTTCTGTCTCCCACTTCTTCCTGCACTTCTTTTTTCTTTTGATGACTTCCTGGACTTCTGCATTCCCCCACCAACTTTCCTTATGTACCTTTTTTCCATACCTGGCTCGGCCGCATATCATTTTTGTAGTCCTAACACATGCTGTTTTTAGGTGCTGCCATCCTTCTTCAACACCACCTATTTCCTCCTCTTCTTGGGGTGCTAGATCCCTGAGTAATTCCTTGAACTGTTGTACTTTCTCTCCAGTCAACTTCTAGGTCTTCAGCCTGGTCTCTGTTAACCTTAGAGCCTTCTCTGACCTCTGCCTGCAGCTGATTGTGGCAACTAGTGGTTTATGCTGTGGGCCAACTGTTTCACTGGGGACGACTTTGCAATCATGGATTCTGCCCTAGTGCCTTTTCCTTACTGGGAGGAAGTCTACCTGAGTTGCATGTTGACTACTCTTATATGTGACCTTGTGACTGTCTCTCTTTCTGAACCATGTGTTGGCTATTATCAAGCCATTTGCCATACAAAAGTCTAGAATGGCTTCTCCTGATTTATTCCTGTTGCCCCACCCATGTGGACCCAGGTGGTCCTTATATCCTGTTCTGTCTGTCCCAATATGTGCATTCAAGTCACCCATTATTAACACCAATTCATGTTGCCCTGCTTTATCTACTAGGTCCTGCAACTGCTGTTTGAATGCAGTCTTTTCCGCACTGTCACAACTCTGTGTGGGGCATAGGCTGAAGTTATGAATACTGCCCTATCATTGCACTGACTGCCATGAGTCTGTCATTAATTCTGATGATATCCGTCACTGCCTTCTGAAGCCTCTCTGTGATCAACTAGAAATTTTCTGCAATATTTTTGGCTTTGTGATTTATGCGGAGAAACTTTGAATATTTTAATTTCTGGCAACTTATCAGTGTGGAGCAAAGGTGAAAAATACATATATTACATGGCCATCGGATTTCGTTGCTATAACTGCTGGGTGGGGGTTGGGCATACCTCTCAGTTTAGTTCAAAATTTGTAATCTGTCTGAAAGTTGTTTAAGAGAAGGCAGGAATTGAGCAATTTATGTAATGGACTGAATGACGGTTGTTAGAAATAAATAAATAAAACATATATGTAATGCATAAAGTAACTGAACCTCTTGTTGTTTGCTCAGTTTTAAGCAGTAACTATATGGCTTTGTAGGATTAGTATGCATTTGTGAGAAGTAAGACGGACTATTTACTGGACACCTGATATGCACAGAATAGGTAAAATTGCTTGGGGTGTCTGTGGAGGAAAAAGCTGGCTGCTGTTGTTTGCTTATTTGCCTGGCTTTGCAGGACTAGTTCGATTTGTGTGAAGTGACATGGAATATTTTAATGTGTGGCAACTGTTTGGAACAAAGGTGAAATGCACAACACGGCTATCTTCTTTTATCACAATCTGACAACATAGACATGGCTATAACTGCTTGATGGCAGTTATATGTTTGAAACTAACTGATCCTCTTGTCACTTGTTCAGTCTCAAAAAAGGGATGACATTTCACATAATACCCACACCAGGGCTGTATCAGTGGATTTTGACACTGGTTTAGTAGTGGCCTCTGCTCTGAAATGCACCTAGTCTAAAACCAGTCCTGCTCAGAGATTTACACAGAAGGTGGCTGTAGAGTGTGCAGAGAGCTGGGGATGATGTCATTATTTCTTTAAATTTCCTTTAAAACCTCAGATGTCATTGTATTGTGTTGGTCAAAGGAAAGGACAGTGTGGTCATTATTTCTTTAACTGTCCTCACAAACTTTAGAAGGGTATACAGAGGGTCACTAAGTTTGTACAGGAGCAGTGCACTGTTTAAAAGTAACAGGCTTACAATCAAACATCAGATGCATACATGGGGTGACTACCTTTCATAAAGGGTAAAGAAAAATTCTGTTTAAATATGTCTCACAGCAAATTTGTTCTGCTTATTTTTTTACTTTTATCCAAGTCTGACATCAGTTGGGTACACAGAAGGTTGCTGTTTCTTGCAGGATAGGGTGAGGAGGCATGCTGTATATACATATGACAGCAGCAACTTGAAATATATGCTTATGGCCATTTGTCCTTTAGTTTTATTCCTGCCAGTTAACAATAGATAGGGAAACACAAAAAGTGACTACCTTTTTAAGGTAGGATAGGGAGGCAGTCATTATTTCCAGATATGAATTATGTATCATCACAAGCATTGGTCTCCTATGTTTATTGTCCTCATTGAGCATTAAGCTTTGAATACATCTCATTTCTTCCTTGAAACAAAAAGTATGATTGACTTTCTTTCCTTGTGTATGATTTTTGTTCAGGTCATCAAAGGATCAAATGGTTAGAAAAAAAGCTCTGCAATGCACCTCATAGCATCTATAACGCCATGGCTTCTGGGTACCTAGCAGTCCCTAGATGCTCATCTTAATTTAGTTATTACAGTGTAGTCGCAGTCAGTTTGCAAGTGTTGAAAGGGTTTAGGGAAGAAACAAAGTTGAACATCAAGACTAAATTTCTTCCCTCAATCACGATTTTTTTCAGGCCACAGTTGGATGGAAAGGTTCTTTAAAAAAACTACAGGTATTGTAGCACAGTCTTGGTCATTTAGTGTCTGTTGAAAGGATTCAGGGAAAACTAATGCTGCAAAATAAATTTCTTCCATTACCCATGATGTTCAGGTCATCAATAGATGTACAGCTTGTTTAAAAAATGTAAACTGTACCTCGGGAACATCTAGAACTCACATGACTTCTGAGGGACTTTTGGACTTCAGCCCCATACCTCTCAACTGTCCACATTCTTGCCTCATATTTTTAGTCTGTTCCTCATAAAATTTGCAGTTTCCTAGCAGTTCATTGAGGATTGAAGTCATGAAATAATACTAAATAATGACTAACTTTCAGACTTCATATCCTTCTGAAAGTACATAATAATGCAAAATCTGTCATTCTAGTAACTTTCTAAGTTCATAGGAGTAATATTTAAAATCTGTCCCGATATTTGGGCTTTTGTCCCCCTAATATTTCTGGCTTTGTCCAGATTTCTTGTGCTGAGAGGTTGAGAGGTAAGTGCTAAATGCTTAATGCAGTTGTTTCCTACACAGTTATCAGAGAGCAGTCTTGTCTACTTAAAATGTGTTGAAGGAATGAATGAATAAATGCAGAAAAGCTGAAAAGTAAAACACGTTGTGAGAAAAAGGAAGAAAAAAATATGGATGATGTGAGTAGACCAGGATGGGGGTACCAGTGGTATGTCTGTGGGGGTGGGGCACGGTGGAGCCATTTCTTCTAGATGCCAGTTGACCTAAGGCTGTCCCTGTCTGTAGTGACCTTAAGTTCATACTCTGTTAATATTTTCTGGTAGTGCTCGTAAGTTTCTTACTGGCATGTTTTAGTGTGGTCTTGAGGTAAGGGGATGGGGATTTCTTGCAAAGTTTCATTCATCATCATCATCAGCCACCTTTTTCCCATTTTCTATGTGGGGTAAGGGTATTGAACTACCTGTTGCCATCTCTTTTGTTTCTATGCCACACTCCTGCCTTCTTCAACATTCATGCCTGACTGTCACAGATCTTCTCTCACAGTGCATCTTCCTCTTTGCTGGATGTTCTCATTTCCTCTTTCCTTCTTCCTGTCTGATCCAAAGAAGAAGGTTTGCAGCAACGTTTTATTCTTTTCCTTCTTTTGTTATACATTTTATTAATACTGAAATTCCACCGGAGATGTTTATATATTATCAGTCAATACTTGGGTAACTGAAATCCTCAAGCAAGAAGGTATTTAGTTTGTTATTTAACCCCTCAATGGTACTAAGATCATTTCCATGATCTTTAGGGGACATTGATGGGGAGCTGTAGCTAGTAATGAAGTAACAGCTGGATTTGTTAAGGAAGATTTGGATCTTCAGGCACTCCAGGTTACGGTTGTGGGTAATTTGATGTGAGGTAATGGTGTTTCTGACAAATATAGATACTCGCCCGCAGTTAGCTAAGGGCCTGAAGGCATGATAAGTGCTAAACCCTGGTACAGACAGAGTGATGTCATTGCATGGAAATGGTGTCTCATTATAGGATCATAGGATCATAGGAGATTACTAGGCTATCGACCCAGAAGTCATTTTAAGCTTAGCAATTTCATCCCAATGGAATACCATAGAAAAGCTAGTCAGGACCTAAGACTGCATTTAGTGATGACTGCCCATGCTAAGGAGGGTTGTTGGCACTATCCCCGGTAAGAATTTACAGTGCCCCATCCACTCATCCAGGTTCTTCTTGAACAGTGTCATAGAGGTGCTCTGTTTCACATGAATTGGTAGTGTGTTTCAAAGATGCATCAGTCGCTGGGAAATAAATCTGTCCTTCCAGCATGTCTTATTTAAGTCAAAGGCCATATTTAGGCCCCTGGAATGTGTAGCCCTAGTCCTGTTTGATTTACAGATATGCAGCAAGTTCATTAGGTTTGAATCTTGGATTGCTCTGTAGGCTAGGCATATGTCTCCCCTAAGAAGTGTGTGCGATATGGAATATAGTGACAGGGACTTTAGCTGGTCTGTGTATGGCAAATGTTGAAGCCCCTTAATCTTTTTAGAAACCTCTGAGGTTCTAATTGCTGCAGGTGCTTACTATGGTACATGCCAAATGGGGAGTTATGCTCAATTATGGGCTGGATAAGTGCTGAGTATGGGGGAGTTATAACTTATTTTGCTCTTGAGGCGATGCCTTTACTAATCAAGTTTGCTATGTAGAAAGCCTTCCTTACTACAGTAGACGCATAGTGGTTGAAGTTAAGGTCACAATCAACTTGTGATCCTAGGTCCCTTACCACTTCATGGGTACTTAGGGTATTGTTATTATAGATTTGATAGTGCAAAGGGGCAGTGTTTGTGCCAAAGGGAATGATGATGCATTTCTTTGCATTCAGTTTGAGACCATGACTAATACACCAGTAGGTCTGCATGAGACTCTCCTGGAGTATACTGACATAATTTGGGGATTCAATGATTGCATCTAGTTTGCAGTCGTCTGAAAACTTGGTTAGCCACAAGCCTTTAGTTTTGATCTGAATTTCTGAGAAGTATATACCAAACAGTAGGGGGCCCAGCACTGAACCCCTGTGGCACCCCACTGGTAACAGGACAGTTGGTTGATGTGGAGTCACCCACTCTGATTGTGTGTGTCTGGTTTGTGAGCCATTTGGCAACCCATCTTACAGAGAAGGGGTTTACATTCAGTTTGCTAAGTTTATCGGTAATGCCCAAATGCTGGATTGTGTTGAAAGCCTTTGCCAAGTCAAGATATGCTGTGTGTGCACAGATTTGCCCTCATCAATGGCTTTGGTCACACTTTCAAAGAAATCCACCAGATTTAACAGGCAGGATCTGCCCTTCACGAAGCCGAATTGGGTAGGATCCAGGGTTTGGAGGTTGATAGGTTCATAGGTGTGTACTAGGTTAATGGCCCTGGAACCTTTACAAGCCTAGCCCATAGGATTACCCTGGCATCGTGCCACCCAACATTAGTTCCTAGTGCCTCTGGTTGAGTAGAGCCAATGGAGTGATCCCCAGGGTGAATTTTCTATTTTCCATCCACTCATCAAGATTTCTCTTGAAGAGGGCCAGTGAGGTGCTCTGCTTGACATGTATGGGAAGTCTATTCCATAGCATGGACAGTCTCTGGGTTATGAACCTATCCCTCCAGCATGTTCTGTTGATTGTGGTAATGAGGTTGAGGTCTCTGAAGCATGTGGTGCAGAGAGATTGGGATTTCATTAGATGTAGCATTTCTAACAGAGCTGGGTAAGACATGGCTTTGTAAGTCAAGCAGAGATCACCTCTAAGTAGATGATATGAGACAGAGAATAGTTGGAGTTTTTTGAGTCTGTCCATATAGGACAAGAGTTTAAGGCCAAGGATCCTCTTTGTGAGGTACTTTTGTGGCCTCTGCAGTTGTTGCAGATGTCTAGTGAGGTACATGCCAAATGGGGCATTGTACTTGTTGATTGGCCTAATGAGAGAAGAGTAGAGGGAGACAATGACCTCTTTCTTCCTGGATACAAAACCCTTAGTAATGAGATGTGCTACATAGAATGACTTTCTGACCACAGTGGCAATATGGTGGTCAAAAGAGAGGTTGCTGTCAACCTGAGTTCCTAGATCTCATAGAACACCTTCTGTGTTCAGTGGACTACCATTGATGTGGTAATTCAAGGGAACTGGGTTTTTCCCAAGGGGGATGACGACACATTTTTTGGCACTGAGCTTAAGACTATGGTTCTGACACCAGTCGTTGCTCTCATTGAGGCTTTTCTGTAGGATGTCAACATCACTTAGGGAGTTAATAATAGCACCAAACTTGCAATCATCTGTGAACTTTGTCTTTGTTTATGAGGTCCATAATAATATGTTCCATGGCCTAACAGATGAGGCTAGTCAGGCTTATGGGTCTGTAATTCCCCGAGTCTGTTGCTAGGCCACCTGGTGGGGAATAACTGTAGCTGTTCTCCATTTGGCTGGATGATTGAAAAGGGTACTTAGTGTTGATGTTCATGTTTTAGCCTGTTTAGAAGACAGCCTGGAATGTCATCTGGTCCCATAGAGGATGTGTTTCTTGCCTTAGACAGGGCTCTAAGGACCTGCTCTTCAGATATGTAGGGAGGGGAGTTTGGGGGAAGGTTTGTTGTAAGTTAGGAGGGGATAAGGAAGTGAAATTTTCACCAAACCTACCCGCTAACAGGTTTGCTATCTATGTGGAGTCAATGTGTACGATACCATTGGCCACTAGTTCTGCTTGGGTCCTACTCTTTATTTTACGTACCTAGCTGTAAAAGGCCTTATGGTTATCCTTGGCTGTACTTGCTAAGTTTCTTTCAAAGGAGCCCTTGGAGGATTTGACAAGTTGTCTTATTTGCCTGTTGAGGCTGAGGAGGGTGCTTTTCCATTGTTGGGTCCTTGCCTTTGTTTTCTTGGACAGCAACTTTTTGTATTTATTGCAAAGTTTGTTGATGCTGGATGTCCACCATGGCAGATTGTTTTTACTTTTAGCTCTGGCTTTGATTCTTTCTGGTACAACCGAGTTCACAGGGCTTTTGTGTAAGCTTTGGCATAGTTACCACTTCCATCTAGGGGTGGGGCTTGGAATGCATTTATACCTTCACCTAGGAGGGTATAGTTTGCCTTAGTGAATTTTTTTAGTCTAATTTCACCCTTTGGGAGTTCTGGTGTTAGTGCCAGCTCGAAGGTGACTAATTTTGCATTCAGTTTGAGACCATGACTAATACAGCAGTTGTTGGTCTGTGTGAGACCCTCCTGGAGTATACTGTCATCATTTGGGGATTCAACAATTGCACCTAGTTAGTGGTTAAGGTCTTCGCCTCCCATGCACAAGGTACAAGTTTCGATCCTGACCTCCGACCAATGCCTGTTTGGAGTTTGCATGTTCTCCCTGTGTCTCCGTGGGGTTTCGCCCATGACCAAAAAACATGCTGAGTGTTTCCATCTCAAACTCACCAGTGAATGGAGCTGTGGGCAGCATCACAGACTCTACATGGTGCCCTATAGGGGGAAGAGTTGTACGGGCATCTACTGTGGTGCGCAGTATCCTCAAGACAGGAGAACACGGATCACAGACTGCACGCCTTGACAGGACTAGCCACTCAACGATGTAAAATAGGGCTCTAGGTGATTCAGTCATGTTCACTAATGTTGCCAAAAATGGGCATAGGTAGTTACTGGTGATAAGTGGGTTGAGGACCCGACCTACTCTTTGCTAACAGTGGGAGGGGTATATGTTCCCCTATTGGCCAATGTGTGCCCGCCATAAAGCCTAGCAATCCTGGGTCAATAAGCTACTGGCTGGCCGGTGTCTAGTTGCCCAGCCTGGGTTACCTGGGATAGCTCTGTTGAGTGAAAGCTGGAAGTAAAACCAATCAACCTATCAAAAGTGAACTGAGAAGTGCTACTCTTAATGTAGGCTCTCTGACAGGATGCAGCTTGGGAGTGGATGACATGATGATACGGAGGAGTCTGGACATCCTATGTATCCAGGAGACAAGATGGAAGGGCAGTGCAGCAAAGCCACTTGGCTTAGGTTCCAGAGTCTATTACTCAGGTGGAAGGCAGACTAGAAATGGTGTAGGAATTGTGGAGAGAAGCCAGCATCACTTATAAAAATAAATAAATAAATCAATAAACATACTTACCTTCACTGCTTCTGTCTCAAACCACTCCTCTCAAGTGCCCAGAATTCTGCAGAATGCCCTGAAGGTACAGTCAAGTCAGTAAAATCAGACATTAGAGATTTATACTTATTAAAAAATGCTGACAAGAGGGTCAGATACTTTCTTCAGTCCTGAGAGTGCCACAGTTTTCCACCTACCATTAGAACATTGTGAGGTCTCAGCTCCATGACCTCACAATGCTCAAGTCTAAAGTGACATTGCTTTACTTCTGTTGTCAAGTGGAGCACCTCCCCCCAGGGCACCAAGCACACTGTGGGTGAATTTTGTTCTAATAATACTTTATTTATTTATTTATTTATTACTTGCTTACTTATTTGCCCTGTTGTTTACATTTAAAACAGCAGGCCCTTTATTCCTTTTAGATGCTGTATACTTGCTGTAAAATAATTATTCCTCTGTCTCATTGGTGATCTAGCAAACAGAGCAATGTGGAGAGACCCAATAATCAGATCTTTTGAATGGAAACAGATTATTCTTTTCCAGGGACCATGGAGAAATGTGGACCATAATGTTTCTTTTAATTCTGTTAAGCACAGACACTAAATTTGTCACAATTATATTCTTTGCACATAGCTGCATTTGAACTGTGAGTGAAATCTCACAAGACTATCTGCCTCAAATTACATGGTATTTTACAAATTACTAAGGAAACAACCTGCTTTTTTATCTGTTTCATTTTAAGATCAGGGTTATGATAACTGAACTAAGCAGTCCCTGTGACCACAACCAGTAAGTGTATAGCAGGACAGTAGCTCTTCTCCTCAAATGCTCCTATATAAGTAAGAAAACAAAACTTTAAATGCACCAGTGATGCAAGACTGGATAACATTTTTTCCTAGAGAGCTCTTTCACTGTTCTAGTTCCAAATCAGACCAATAGAAAGCTGTTACAATAGGTTGCCAATTGAAAGTCTGAGGCCAACATTGTGATCCTTTGCAACAAAATTATGAATGATTAGTGAAATATATTTATGAATGATTAGTGAGTTATGAACTAATTCTGAAACTGTGGTATCTCAGAGTATTCTTCCTTTCAAACCTACAGCAACCATGGGGTTATATATATATATATATATATATATATATATATATATATATATATATATATATATATATATATATATATATATATATATATGTACACTTCATAATCTCGAATTACTGAAATCTTGAATTTCAGTAACCCAAGACCATGAAGCCGAAAACCAGAATGCTAAAAGTGCATAAGCGCAAATTTGAATATCTCAAATCCGTGCTTATGCGTTTCCGGTGTGTTGCGTGTAGTATTATGGTGCCAGAAATTGCAAGTGAGTGAGTGTTTGTATGTGTTTTTGTGTGTTGTGTGTGTGGGTAAGGGTAGAAAGGTGTGTGAGTGTGAGTGTTGCATTTGTTGGTATTTGTTTATGTGTGATGTGTAGTTGGGTGTGAGCGAGTGGAGGATGCAGTGGTGTGAGTTTTTTTTGTTTTTTTTATGTTATGTGCGATCTCGGAGTTGGCATATATATATATATATATATATATATATATATATATATATATATATATATATATATGTATATCTATAAGTAGAGGGTGGGTGGCTTGCTCCCCTGCTTATATGTAGTGTAGGGTTGTGTGGTTTGAGTGCTGTGGGTGGAATGGTGTGTGTGTGTTATGTAGTGTATGGTGTATGCATGTTCATGATTGTGTGATTCAGGATTATGGGTTTCGGTATTGTGAATGGTTCGACTTTATAGTCTCAGGTTACTGAAATTTGGGATTTCAGTAATTCGAGATTATGAAATGAAACCATATGTATATATATATATATATATATATATATATATATATATATATATATGTGTGTGTGTTTATGTGTGTGTGTGTGTGTGTGTGTGTGTGTGTGTGGATACACTTTTTTAATCTCAAAATACTGAAAGTTCGAATTTCAGTATCTTGAGACCATAAAGTCGAATCTTCAAAATAGCAAAAGTGCATAATCTCTAATCTGACTAAGTCGAATTTGCGGTTATGGCTTTACGTTACAGAATGTGTAGTGTGTTGTGTGGATGGTGTCTGGTGTAGTGTGTGGATGTAGGTGGAATTTAAGGTAAGTGAGTGTTTTGTAAGGGTTTTGGGTAGGTGTTTGAGTGTATGTGAGTGTGTATGTAAGTTGTACGTGTAGGTTAGGGTAGGCAGGTAAAAGTATGAGTGTTTAAGTGTTGGATGTGGTAGTGTTTGTATATATGTGATGTGTGTGTGTGTGTGTGTGTGTGTGTGTGTGTGTGTGTGTGTGTGTGTGTGTGTGTGTGTGTGTGTGTGTGTGTGTGAAGGACTGTAGAATGTCTGGGCGTGAATTTACTGTCTTTTTCTGTTTGTGCGATCTCGGAGTTAGTATATATAAGTAGGGAGTGTGGGGTACAGGTGGGCTTGCCCCCCCTGCTTATATGTAGTGTACGTTTGTTTATTTGTGTTTTTGTGTTTGCATGTGTTTTGTTTGTTTATTTGTTGTAATGTGTTGTGTGGTGTATGGTGTGTTTATGTTCACGATTTTGTGTTTCGGGTTTTGGGGTTTCGGGATTTCAAGCATTCGACTTTATGGTCTCAAGATACTGAAATTCGAGATTATAAAGTGGAACTGTGTATAAATATATATATATATATATATATATATATATATATATATATATATATAGACACACACACACACACACACACACACACACACACACACATATATATGTATAGCCCAACCCCGGAGGCTGTCAATCATCTGCTTTGTTCACCAAAGTGTGTCAACAAAATTGATAGTAACATTTCCTTTTCAGTCAATGTAACCACTTCCATACATCTATATCTATATCTATATCTGTATCTATTTCTATATCTATCAATTTATCCTCAAAACAGTGATCAGTTTAGATTGAATGCTCAAAAAAACTTACAATTATTGACACACACACACACACACACACACACACACACACACATGCTCACTACCATCCACTCACCAGCCCAAAATCTTCTATCTAACAACCTTCCACTCAACTAAACCACTAACTCTGCTGATAAATTACTATTTATTTTTCTTTTATCTTTTTCCCATATTACACCTTCTTAGACAGTTGTACTTCTGAAATGGTTACTACCACATTTCTGTAAATAACAACTAGCCTTATTGCCACTGTAAAGCATACCTACAGCCATTCTGTAACACATCCATTTCATCCTACATGCTTGCCTGTCTACTAGACACAGTTATCTTCTGCTAAATCTTCCTCTGTTTCCATCTACTTATGAAATTTAGTTATCCTTAATTGTCTAAATGTTTAATAAGCTACAGACTGAATGTGTAATGTTTTGTCCACTGCCACTACAGCTACTCTGTATTCAAATGTAATTATCACCCTTTTTTTCATCCTACTCAGTGTACATTGTACATATCATGCCTGATATTCATGATTATAATTGTCTATGTACTTATATATTATATTGAATTGTCTATTGGAGCTTTTTTCCCTGGGCCTCCACTGAAAACGGGCTCTTCTTGGCCCAGTGGACTTCCCCGGTCATCAAACTGAAATAAATAAATAAATATGCATGTGCGTATGTTTGTGTGTCTACCAAACATGGCAGAAACCACAAAAAGTCAACGTGAATAATATCAAAACAAATAATCAAAAAATATTGACTGCATTATTTGCATACTCTCACCTCAGAGCATGCAATTAGAAAATAATGTTTTTGTCAGGGGTCATTCAAGGGATGAATTTATGAACACCACTCCAGTTGTCCAGATCCTTTTTTAAAAGTAAACAGTGTATCATGCTGCTTAACTTAGAGAGAGAGTTTATCTCAGAGAAGGGGTTGGCACTGCATCTTATATCAGTCCCTCTTGTTAGCCTTATTTATATTTTGGATTAGATTTAGATGTCTGGCCCTAGTGTTAGCTGGACTGTTTGATTCATTCAGGTGTAAGAGTTCTACAACTACCGGATCCATTATACCCCTGTAAGCAAGACATAAGCTTCCCCTAAGGAATCAATGTGAAACTCAGTAGAAGAATAAAGCCTCCAGTCTTTCTTTGCAGTTCAGATCTCTTAGGCCCTTGATCGTATTAGTTACAAGTCACTCAGGTCATTCCAGTTACTTGATATGCTTAGTAATGGTCATCCCAAAAGGGGCACTGTACTCAGTGATGGGTCTACTCAAGCAGTAGTACAAGGTAGTGAAGACTTCTTTTGATCTAGATAAATTCCTTTTTGCTATGAGCCATTCAATCTAAAAGGATTTCCTGACCACCATTGCAATGTGGTGATCAAATATTAGGGCGCTGTCCACCTATATGCCCAGGTCTGTCAGAACCTTTTCATTTTGAAGTGGTGGGTCATCCATGCTAAAAGCTGGTTGTGCTTGCCAACTGCAACAATGTTGCACTTTGTGGCATTAAGCTTGAGCCCATTTTTAATACACCAGACATTGACAAGTGTAATTTCATGCTGGAGTGCATGTATGTCAAAGAGGGACTTAATGACGATTCCCAGCTTACACTCATCTGTGAACTTTATTAATCAAAGATCCTCATTTGATTAGTGGAGATCTGAGAAGTAGATTCCTGTGGAACTCCACTGATCACCCTCATGCAACCCCTCTTCTTTCTGTGTGAGTCAGGTCTCTAAGCCAGTTGGTTGTCCACCTTTACCACATATAGGTCAGTTTACAGCTCCTTCAACTTGCTTATTACATTGCATGTGGTATGGTATGAAATACCTTGGTGAAGTCAAAGTACATTATATGGGCAGCTTGTCCACATTCTACAGCCTGAGTAACCCTCTCAAAGAACTTTATAAGATTCATTAGACAGGCTCTACCCTTGACCAAGTCAAACCGCTGGGGGTTGCATCTGATACGATTTGTGATATCGTAGTTAATTATGTCACTTATGATATGTTTCATGGCTTTATGGATAAGACTCATTAGGCTGATGGGTCTTTAATTTCTGGGGTCTGTAGTGGGGCCACTGTTGTGAAGTGGCATCATAACAAATGTTTGCCACTCAATGTGTAACAAAGCTAGGCTCAAGAAGAAAAGGTTGAGGAGTGGGTGCTGTAATGCTTTTTTACTGCTATTTATTAGACCAACTGTGTATGTTGTCAGGCCCCATGAATGAGGTATTCTTAGCTTTGGAGAGTACCTTCATTACATTCTCTTTGGTGATGGTCAGTGCAGTGATTACATCAGAGATACGTGTGTTTTGAATAGATGTCTATGGTGTAAAGTTTGCACTGAATTTATTAGCCAGTATGTTGGCAATATCCTTTGGATTTGAGCAGTTAGTACCATTTTGAAAAAACTCAAAGCAACGTTGGGTGTTATTTCATATTTTTCTGACATAACTAAAAAGGATTTGTAATTGTTCTTTGGCTTCTATACCTAGTCTGACTTCATGAGATATTTATGTTTTTCTTATGTCCTTTTTAGTTTATTTTTCTAGCTGTTCTTCTTCTTAAATTGGGGGTCAGGTTTTGGAGTTTTTTCCTTTAATTACATAGCTTATTAATGATTAATTACCTCCATGCTGTTTTGCTTTTACACCTCCTCATTTGCTTGGATCTAGTTGAGACTTCCAATTTAATACATTTGTCAAGATGCAAGAAGAACCTTTCTGTATAATATTTTGCAGTATTACCATTATTGGTTAGAGACTTCATCACAATATTATGAGAGACGTGTTTGTTTGATGTCCTTAAATCCTATATTTGTTTCCAATGATTTTGAGATTCTGATGAATGTTACTAGTTTGTGGTCTGATATGGCCAGTAAGGAGGATCCCCTGAAGATGGTACATATAGATGCTAAGTTTGTTAAAGCCATGTTAAGGATATGCTGTTTTCTAGTAGATTCTTTAACAATGTGGAATTTTTGTTTATAAAATCTAAGAATTCCTGAGCATATCCTGTGTTGGTGGTATAGGTCCCCCAGTTAATCACTGGGTAGTCAAAAACACCTAGGATAGCAGTGTTCCTGCTTAAGGGGAGTTCATCTTATATATTTAGGGATGCTGTGATTTTCTGGAGATAGGGAGGGGATTCTTTAGCATGCTATGAATGCATAGCTGATCTTATTTAGTGTGACTTGTATCTATATAAGCTCCACATGAGGGCCTCCAAGTATCTGTTTTGAGGTAATCTAGACTCTAACAAATAGGGATATGCCACCACAGTTTGGTAAACACAAAACCCATGTTTTGAGGGACTGCTCTCTGGCTACTTAAGCTGGACTAGACAGTCAAGAGGAGAAGGTAAACACTTGCACCACACCAGACTCATCACATAGTCCATCAAAACCTACACCACCAAAACATACACATAGAAACACAAAACACACCCCTACAGTCACGGAGGCTCTCAATAAAAATCTGCTCAAACAACAGAGACCTCCAAAGCAGAAACGCAAGCAACCTCCACCCCCCCCCAACACAACCCAAATGACACATAGCCCACAAACTCAGTGTGCCAATCAACCACAGCCCATAAGGCATAACAACGTACCCAACATTCTAGTCATAGGTGGCTCTATAGTCAGGCACACTGATGTTCCACTCACCAGGCTAAACAAGGAGAAAGTTACTGTCAGCTGCCTGTTGCGTGCCAGGATGCACCACATAATGCATGCACTCAGGTCACTCCACAACAAGTACAAATATGACTCTGTCATTGTCCATGTTGGTGTGAATGACCTGAGACGTACCTCCCTGGACTACATGAAAAGAGACATGGAGGAGCTCTCTGATCTTGTAGCCCAGGCAGGTTTGATCCTAGCCCTGAGTAGCATCCTGCCATCACCCAGAATGATACCACAGTACAAGAACAAAATGATTGACTTCAACAATTGGCTAAGCTTCTGGTGTCATTCTAAGGGGATCCAGTATTTGTCTTCCTGGGATGACATGGTTGACAGACCACGATGCTTTGCCAGAGATGGCCTGCACCTGTTGCCCTTGGGATTCCGGATATTGGCTAAGGCTCTTGCCACCTCTATAGTGCCTTTTTTAGGCAAGGTTCAAATAACAAATTCACCACCGTAACAGGTGCAAGCAAGCAAAATTTGAGGGTAATGCTACTCATTGCTAAAAGTCTAAACCTCAAAATGCATTCAATCGAGGCACTCCTTAAAATGGAGAACATCAACATCTGTGCAGTGACAGAGAGCTGGTTCAAGGCTTCAGAGAGCACCCCTGCATTACCAGGCTATAATTCATACCACACCTTTTGGCCACCTAACCTGGACCAAAATACTAAATGTAGATGCATGTCCATATTCATTAAGGATATCTGCACCTCCAGGCTAGTTGCTCACCATAATGCATCTGAGATTATCCAAGTGCAACTAACTCTGGGCAAGACTGCAATCCAAATTGTAATTTGCTACAGATCCCCCACCATGCCCCAGGATTCCCACTCCTCATTTCTTAGTACACTGGAAAATATTAGGGTACAACCCAACACCTAATAATGGGCGATTTCAACTACCCCACCATTAACTGGGAAAACTACTCCTGTACCAACTCTTTTGCTCAACGTTTTCTGGAATTCATAAATTCCAACGCCTTGGATCTTGGACCTTTCTGGCTAGGCTTATATAGGCCCTAGGGCCAATAGCCTAGTACCTACCTATGAACCTGTGAACCTATTAAAAAATGCATCTGGCCAGTGGCAGATTAAGTTTACCTTTGGGCTGTTTTTAAACCATTAACCCCTTGTACACATTTTTAGGAATATGCAAAAATACATGTGTTCTTTAATTCACCTTCCTGATTGTATTAAATTATATTCCTTGTATAATACAGCACCATTTGGGAGAGTTGCCTAGTGCTGAATCAGGCTCTGCATTACGGTGCTTCAAATGCAGAATAGCCTCGAGGACCTGCAGTTTGTTGTTTAGACTTCTAGCATTAAGTAGAACCACCTTTATATGGTCCAATTGTTGATTTGTTTCAGTTGGGAGGTTCATCCTATGGATCTTGCCTAAAAGGGCACAGTGGGGAGCTGACAAAGATTTTGCCAGTATGTGGAAAACCTGGCATGAATGATGCAGGCCATCTCTGGTGACATTAGAACTTGTCAAACTAAATGTAGTATTTATTGATTGATTGACTGTTTGATTGATCGATTTCAGTTTCTTAACAGGCATATAGCACTGATCACAATTGATCATTTTCAAACTCAGTCCAGGGGCATAAGATAAATTTAATCAGAGAAATACAAATAAAGGGCACAATAAAAATGCAGAAGACAGTACATATGGAAGCTACATGCAACAAATGTGTACACTAGTTTAAAATATTCTCAGATAAAGCAGATATTAATAAAGTATACAATTTCTAATTTGTATAAAGCAGAGAATTTTTAACATCACAAAGCATCCAATGTATAAAAAGATGCTTCTATGAGTTTACCTTTGTAACTAGAATATTATAATTGTGCCAGTGAGACTCTTAACAGTTAATCAAAGACAAGCCTTGACTAAGTGGGGATGTAAAACTGTAGCAGATTTTCATTCTGATTTACACTTACAGCACTGCTGATGAATTCAAAAAAGATTACTCATTGCACAGAGTCTTCTCTTATGAATTAGATTATTTAGAAGCTAAGTAATTTGTTGTTTGCTTCATCTGTTCAGATATGCTGTCAGAAGATGTCTGCAAGAAATGAATTATGTAGAGAGTTCAGAAATCCTGACAGGAAGCCCACAAGAACATGTCTTTCCGCTTCGTTTTGTCATTCTTCTGTTTCTGGCCATTAGGCATATTGCCACTGTTACTAACTTGTACAATGTTTTTCTAATTTGGCACTGTTCCTCATTTATATTTGCAGAATCTGCTGGAAGGAAACCGATACTTAATCCGTTTGCAGAACGTAGCATTGCTTCAGTGCCAGGATGAAACAATTAGTCATCCTCTGAGGTAAGATCCATTTCACTGCAACACTGCCTTAGCATGATTTTATAGTCAATGGAGTGTAAAAAAGACCCTATCCAGCATGTATGACTAACTGATATTGTCAGAATAAAATGTTAAACAGACTCATTTCTAGAGATAGTTTAACATTTTTAATTTTTCCTGAATGTTGCTACAATGATAAAGTCAGTGACAGGAGCATTTAAATGGAAATGATAGTAAGTTCCACACTAATATTGGAGGATGTTTACTTACAATTCAAGAGCATGTGATCTTTATCTGTACCTGTGATATTCTATCTCACCCCTTTAGCCAACAGAGCTAGTACTAATAGCCCATTCAGTAGTGTGACATTTTAAGGGGTTACACTATAATTCAACCAAAACATTTGCATAAAGTGACCCATCAGGTCTTCTACCACTTTGATATCACAGTGTTATCCATACGTTGGTCTTCTACATTAAAATTTTAGTAGTGACAATGCACTGAAACTATAGCTTTCAGAAGAGATGTTTAGCAAAATTACTTATTGTCTATTCTCGTGGCACTTTAGGTGCATGTTTAAGATCCCATACCATTTATTCAGTGAACAGTCAGTGAATATAATTTTACTCCAGACTAATTTTTCACATTTGGCATAAACCTCACTTTATGCTCAGCTCTGAAGAAAAGACAAAATGGTCTTTTGGGCCTTTCTACTTGAAAAAAAATGTAAACAAATAAGCCCAGTGAATAATGGTACTGTAACCAGTGGAAGTTGAATAAAAGGGATGCTATTGAAAAAAAACGGAGAATGCTTTGGAGTTTATCGGAGTTGCAGTAGGTATGTTTCTATCACTAGCGAAGGAGGTCCAGAAACAAGAGCTACCATAAGAAAGTTATCTGTAAAATAACAATGAGGATGAATGGTGATGTTTTTCTCTTTGGGAGACAGAGTTGTACATTTTCTCACTAGGATTTGACTAAATACAACACTAAAGTTAGAGGTGAAAACTGGCCTGTTGTACAGTAACTGGCTTTTCTGTCAGGCCTACATGGAGTATTTATCACTTAGTACTGGCAGTTTTCTCTTTCTCTGCCTCTCTCTCTCATCCCAGTTGTGGTTCATGACATATTTCCCTGTACAACTAGATGGATGTTGTTCACTCTCTGCAGCTGTAGTTCATGATATCATTTCTTGTGCATCTTATGAATACGTAAACCTACAGAGGAAGGAAATCAAACATTAAGGGGAAAGAATAGCCATCTGATCACTTTTCTGAAGGGGGACAACAAAGTAAATAATCAGGAGCAGACACTTTAAAATAAAATTGTTGTGGCAGTTTATTCAAAAATGGACATAATGTAATGAATACAAATTGATGTGAAATCATTTAAAGGATGCCCTGCTGGAAATTCAAGAATCAAAAGTGCAAATCCCAAAAATGTTAAAAAATCAACTCTGCTTACCTGGAAATAAACATCAAACTGTTAAGAGTCACTGATACACATTAATTACAGTTTTGGGGCAGTACCCTCTTAACTCTGATAATTGCATAAAAAAATATATGTATAACTATATATATATATATATATATATATATATATATATATATGTAGATATATATGTATGTAGATATATATATATATGGGTCTACCTGAGAACGTCGACAGCTGAGAACGCCGACAACGAGAACACCGACGCCAGAAGATCGACAATTGAGAAGACCGATGGATGAAAACACCGACGCTGAGAACACCGACATGGGAAAAGGCTGTGTAAGTATGCGGTAGTGACGGACGTTAGGGTGCGAGTAAGGTAAGTGTGCGATATTGACGGTCTGTAGGGATAGGGGTGGGTTAAGTGAGTTAGGGTTAGGGCGCGGGTTAGGTAAGTGTGCGGTAGTGATAGTCTTTGGGTTAGGGGCGGGTTAAGTGAGTTAGGGTTAGGGCGCGGGTTAGGTAAGTGTCTTGTAGTGATAGTCTTTGGGTTAGGGGCGGGTTAAGTGAGTTAGGGTTAGGGCGCGGGTTAGGTAAGTGTGTGATAGTGACGGACCTTAGGGTTAGGGTTTGGGTTAAGGTTGTAGATAGTTGTGTATGTGAGGTTTAGTGTGGGTTTGTAAGGATTTTGGTGTTGTTGTGTTGTGTGTGTGCTTTTTGGACAGGGGATTTGTTTTGATGTGCTGTCGGTAAAATGGTTGTCGATGTTGTGGCTTTTCGATCTTGTGGACTGTCGGTTATGTGGTGTCGGTAAACTGGTTGTCGATGTTGTGGCTTGTCGACGTTGTCAGGTAGACCCATATATATATATATATATATATATATATATATATATATATATATATATATATATATATATATATATATATATATATTAACCCCCAGATCACTATACCGTGGAGAAAGGTGAATTCTCCAACAAATTTTCTATAATAACACTTACATTTCCCCAGGTGCAAAGATCAAACTTAAAGTTCATAAACATGCAATAAGAACCCCATTTCAAGCTATTTTATGCTACTGAAGCAAATAAAAAGGGAAAGCAGTGTTCCAAAGTGAAAATAGACCTTAATAGTGGCATAAAGCTTTATGCTACTTTTTAAGGTCTGTTTTCACTTTGGAATACTGCTTTCCCCTTCTCAACCCCCATGGTGAAATGTTTCAGTCTTATACCCAGAACTTAATTAAATTGTGATCTGATGTTGTTGCCTTCATTTGCTGTTCAACCTATGGGTTTCGGATCTAAGCATCAGATCTGACTCGACTGTATACCAGAGCTGTAGGCTTCATCATCTGAGCTTCTCTTCTACCCATGATGTCTCGCTTCTTCAAATTCCTCAGATTTTGTTTGCTGCTTTTCAATAAGCAGCGAGTTCTCTTTATTCTGAGACCCTCAGGGGATTTCATTTTTCTCTGTGAGTGATTTCTCTCATATTTGTTCAGTTTTTAGTTTCTACTGCTTCTGCTAGCTTCCTTTCTTTCTCTTCACAATTCCTTGTCAGGGAAAGAATAATTTTTGTTGTGGTTTCTTTCCTCAACACTTCCCTACCCCATCCCTTCCATCTGAAATCGTTAGATATACTATATTATTATGTTTATTTTATATATATATATATATATATATATATATATATATATATATATATATATATATATATATATATATATATATATATATATACTTTCCTGTTTAAAAAAAAAGTAGTTTTTTTTTCTTGGTGTGTTTTACTTTAAGCTTTTGATTGTAGTGTTTTCTTTTTTGGTATCACTGGCTTGTTGTTGTGAGACCATGGCTGACCCTAAAACCGCTGTGTTTAAAAAATATAGCACTTGTGGGCACAAAATCCCACTTTCTGATGCACATGCTGAGTGTATAGTTTGTCTAGGGGTGGCTCATTTTGAATCTGCTTGTTCTATCTGTGCCGGTTTTAACCAGCAGGCACTTATTGACTGCTGGAACAAATTTATTTTGAAAGGGCTTCTTCCAAGTTCTTCCTTTTCAGCCACCCCTTCCACCCCCCACTAAGAAGCAAATGGATAGGAAGAAGTCCCCCAGCATATATTGCTAGTCTAGAGATCCTCCTGCCAAAATTCAGAGGTCTTCAAAGCCGACTGTTTCAGCTCTGATAATCATTCAAGCCTTCCCTCCTCATCGGAGCCATAGTTTTGCCCCGGAGTTCATGTCATCAAGACCCAAATCACCTCTCTTGCAGCAGCCTAAGCCCTCTTCCAAGCCTGCTTCGGTGGCTTCATCTGTTTTGTCCTCCCGTAGCCTCTCCCAAGCCGAGATGGACAGCATGTTGGTGAAATTCCTCAAGGCACAAATCCAGCTGGGGATCTTGCCTGTTCTGTCTCCTCCTGGATCCATGAGCAACATCCCTGCCTTCACTCCTGTTGTTCCTTCTGTGAGCCAACCCTGGATTTTGTAGTTATTGGGTCCAAACCTCCCTGGAGCCGAGATGCCGGAGCCACCTGGTATGGTTACTTCAACTCCGATGGTCTCCCTGTCTCATCTGGCTCTAGCGGTTTCGGAACCTAGCAATTCTTGGAGCTGTAGCTTTGGTGCTGGATCTGAGGGGTTGATGTCAGCTACAAAATTCTTGTCTCTTCCTCTCGGGACTTCAGTGCTTGACAGCTCAGCTTGACTCCACACTCAGATCCGGGGGCAGCTGGGGCTCCCACAACTTCATAGACAAGAGCTTCGGCTCTGGCAGGGGAGCTGTCCTGATCTCCCTCAGCTTTTGAGGTGGTGGAGAGGGTCCTCTCTGCACCCAGAAGAGCCTCATCTCTGCCTGCTTTGGACTACTTAGCTGCATCTACTCCTGTGACATCTTCTCTGTCCGCTCCAGGACACCCTGCCCAGAAGGACTTCCAGTCTGTTGCTCGTGTGGAACCCCTAGAGTCTTCCGATACCTCTCCAGAACACCCCACCAAAGAGATCCCTCAGAAGCATACATGTAAAAGGAGACACCTGGATTCCCCTTTGGAATCCCTCACTGAGGACACTGATCTCAATGAAGGAGAAGGGTCCCCCAGATCTCCACCTAAAGACATCTCTTTTGGAGACGTCATGGAAATTCTTCACCAGAAGGTTAATTGGTGTTAATCTGGAGGAATCAGTGTTTCTGGAAGCCTTTGGGTCAGGCCCATCTACTTCTTTGGTGTCCCCCACCCCTGTGGACCCCCTTATCAACCTTGTGTCCTGAAGGGCATGAAAGGAACCAGACACAGTGTAAACAATCTCTAAGTGGCCCGATAAGATCCTTAGTGCCCCTTCTGACCAACCACATTGGACTAAAGGGATTCCAGTTGATGCCATGGTGGTTGCAGCCGCCACCAAAAAGGAGCTAGCCCAACAGAGCTCCACTGTCCATCCCTCTAACAGGGTGTCTAGGGATTTGGACAGGTTCAGAAAGTGGATTTACACTTCACCAGCCTTTGCTTTGTGAGTGCGGTACTACCTGGCACACATAACCAGGCTACAGAGGGACTTGGTTAAGGAACTCTCTAGCTCGGCCCTAGGGTCCATGTCTGCTGTGGATCAGAAATCCTATTCCTCGAAAATGGACACCCTCAAGTCTATTTCCAACATGTCCATGAGGTTAATCTCACATGCAGCAGAGGTTGTCTCACAGGCTTCCGGATCAGGCAGTGTGGTTAGACGCCACATCTGGATGCAGCTGTATGATTTTTCAGAACCATAAATGGTGTCTTTTGTCGATGCCTCCTTCAATGGATCTAGTCTTTCTGGTATGACAGTAAAAAGCATGCTCTCCCAAAGTGAAAAGGATGGAAAGACCTTGTCTGCTATTGGGATATGCTTCTCTACCCCACAGCAGTCTTTTTTCAGGAACCAGCGTGGAGGTAAGAAGTTGTGGTTCCATAAGTCACAGGGTCCTATCCAGGATTCACCAGAGGACCTTTCTTCTAGAGGCAGAGGGGGGAAACAGTTATAATAACAGATGCCGCCCTTGTGGCAGAGGGGGTCCGATGAATCTGGAGTCTCAAGATTCTTTCTTGGATGGGCCCAATCAGCAGTCCTGAAGGATTGCCTGACTGCTGTACTCTGGAGGCAGTCAGGGGACATTTGTCTCTACACCCAACAGCCTGGGAAGCCATCACAAAAGATCGTTGGGTGTTAAAGATCATATCCACAGGCAATTCTATACCATTTTCCCTAAAACCTTCCCCAAGGAAGATCCTCCCTGATGTACCACCAAATCAGTGGGATGCTGCAGCTTCAGAGATTACGAAGCTGCTCTTAAAAAGGAGTCATCCAAAGCTTCTCCCTAGAGCAGCTCAGATCTGGCTTTTACTCAAGAATCTTTTTAGTGCCCAAAGAGACAGAGTACCTCAGACCTATGGTGGATCTTACACTCCTCAACAAGTCAACTGACAACTCAAAGTTCCAAATGGTCACACTATAGTCCATTCTGCCCTTCCTGCAGAAAGGTGTCTAGATGTGCTATATAGACCTTCAGGATGCATACTATCACATCAAGATGAACAGGCACTCCAGAAGGTACCTCTGCTTCAGGCTGGGAGCCAATCACTACCAATTCCGAGCACTGCCCTTTGGTCTCACCACAGCCCCCAGGGTGTTCACCAAATCTATGGCAGTGGTAGCAGCTCACCTGAGACTGCAAGGATTCCAGGTGTTTCCTTATCTAGATGATTGGTTCCTAACTGCTCCCACCAGGCATCAACTTCTTCAAAACAGAGAATACCTACTTCAGCTAGCTTCGACCTTGGGCATATCTGTCAATCAAAACAAATCCCATCCGGTTCCTTTTCAGGTCATAGACTTTATCAGAGCTCACTTGGACACTCCTCAGTCCCTAACACGTCTTACTTCTGACAGATACTCCAGTCTGAGATCCCATGTCAGACCAATTATGGACACTCCTTTACCTCAAGCCAGTCTTGTTCTTCAGGCCTTGAGGTCCATGGTGGCAACAATCACTCTGGTACCCTTGGTCTGCCTTCACATGAGAGTGTTTCAATGGAATCTAGCCGTGCAATGGTCACTTCTGCATTACCCTCTGAACCACTATATCAGGATCTCCCGGGCATGCAAACAATCTCTTATCTGGTGGATGCAGTCAGATGACCTTCTCCAGGGCTGGCCTTTCATCCTTCCTCCCCCCTCGGCCACTGTGACCACGGACTCTTCCCAACTCCGTTGGGGGCATTGTCTGAAGACAGACAGTTCAAGGCATGTGGTCCCCACAGAGACCAATTTGCATGTAAATGTTCTGGAGATGAGAGAAGTGCTTCTCGCATTGCAAGACCTCCATTCCTCTCTCCCCACCAGAACTATTGAGATTCAGACAGACAACATGTTGGTAATCTGGTACATCAACAAGCCAGAACGTATCAGGTCTTATCACTTGAGTCGAGAGGCCATGAGGTTGTGGCAATGTGTGATCTCTTCAAATCACTTTCTCATAGCAATGCACATTCCTAGGAAGTTGAAAATTCTAGCGGGCAAGCTCAGCAGAACCATCCTGATGCCTCATGAATGGTCTCTAAACCCTGCAGTGGCAAATATGATCTTCCAGAGATGGGGGCAACCTTGCTGCAACCTGTTTGCATCTCCCTCCAACACCAAGTGCACCGAGTTTTTCTGCCCTGATCCCTCCACAGGAACAATCACCAAGGGATGCTCTAGTACATGCTTGACCACCCGGTCTACTTTATGCTCCCGTTCTGCTTATTCCCAAATTTCTTCAGAAAGCACAAAGATTGAAGTGCCAAGTCATCTTCATTGCCCCCTTTTGGCCCCATCAGGTGTTGTTCCTCTTCTTTTGGTCTCATCTGGTTTGTCCACCTTGAACTCTGGAGACCTCTCCAAATCTCTTGTCCCATCCCTCAAGACACACCCATCCAGATCTCCTGAACTTGAAACTAACCGCTTGGTTTCTCCACTTCCAATGATAGCTAGAAATCCTGGGCTTTCCTCCCAAGTTCGAAAAATTTTGGTTGTGGCCTACAAACCTTCCATGAGAAAGCTTTACATCAGTAAATGGAAGAGATTCTCTATCTGGGCCCATCAGAACAATTTAGACCCCTTCTCTGTGCCAGTACCAGCAGTTCTGGACTTTTTGGCTCATCTTTTTAATACCGGTGCTAGTTTTTCTATGGTCAAGGTACAACTTGCTGCTATTTCCAGTTTTCTTCTAAGGGAGAACTCTTTCTCCCTAGCCTCATCCAAACTATGCAAAGCCTTCCTTAAGGGTACCTTTTTCCTACATCCTCCTATCAAGGATCTTGCCCTTCCTTGAGACCTCACCTAAGTTCTTCAGGCTTTAGTCTCAACTCTTTTTGAACCTGCAATGAAAGTAGACAAAGTTCTTTACCTGGAAAACTATTTTCTTGGTGGCCATCACTTCATCTAAGAGGGTTTTGGAACTACAGGCATTGTCTTGCAAACCTCCATATCTTTTCTTCCATAAGGACAAAGTTACCTTACCTTCCTTTTTGCCCAATGTTGCTTCTGAGGCTAACTTAAACTAAGGCATCAGTCTTCTGGTGTTCTTTCCTAACTTTCAAAACAAGGGAGAGTATCTTCTCCATACATTGGATATGCATAGACAACTATGCTTTTATTTGGACAGAACTAAAGTGTTCAGGAAATCTGATCAACTTTTCATATCTTTTTCTAAGTCCAGATTAGGTATACCAGTTTCCAAGGTTACACTAGCCCATTGGATTACCAGTTGCATCAAATCTGCTTATTCCTCCATGGACCTTTCATTACCTGGTCCTGTTAAAGCCCATTCTACCAGATCTGTTTCTACTTCTTCAGCCTTTTGGTCCAAGCTTCCCATAGATGAAATTTGTGCATCTGCTACATGGTCCAACCACCATACCTTTATTTCCCATTACAGGCTGGACATTATCTCCAGGTCCATGGCATCCTTTGGTTCTGCTGTACTCTGGAATAGCCTTCTTTGAGGGCCTTCCAAGTTTCTTTAGTAGCTGGGGACTCCATCCCATAGGTCAAGGAGCAAATGAAGGCAACAATGTCAGATAAAGAAGTCTCACCTTAACGTTCCATCTGTGTTGTTGTCGCTCATTTGCGCTTCACCCTTCCCTCCCTCCATCCCACTGCCTTTTTCAAGGACCTAACAGATATTGTTTTGGGGCAGATACTTCTGTTTCCCTTTGAGTTCCTGAAGTATCCTAGCTTGGCTGATTACTTTATTCTAAGTAATGTCTCTTTTCTTTGGGTGTTTTGTTTATGTGGTATGGTAATTTGCAGCAAACTCGATCTGAGGGATTTGGAGGAGAGGGGCACCATGGATAGTGGAGGAGCTCAGATTTTGGAGCCTACAGCTTTGGTATATGGCCAAGTTGGATCCAATGCTCGGATCCAAAACCCATAGGTTGAAGAGCAAATGACAGGCAACAACACAGATGGAACATTATGGTGAATACATAACTTCTTTTTTTTTTTAATAAATGGGATGCATGCTACTATACTGCAATATCTCATTACTTGCCATATTTTTGTAACTGATAGCTGTATGTAACTTATTG
Source organism: Protopterus annectens (assembly GCF_019279795.1). Taxonomy (NCBI): domain Eukaryota; kingdom Metazoa; phylum Chordata; order Ceratodontiformes; family Protopteridae; genus Protopterus; species Protopterus annectens. The sequence continues at coordinate 976,362,448 of NC_056725.1, read as the reverse complement.
GTTCCCAATTTTTTGTACACCTCCAAATCTAGAAAACAAACCCTGTTTTTATCTTTGCTAACATGTAAATTTCAAAAAGTAGTACTAAGATTAATTTCTTAAATAAACCTCTCAAGATCATCCTCATCCTCTTCCCAAATAAAAATATCATCAATAAAAAGTAAGTTTGACTTTATTTGTGTAAAACCTGTAACTTTCTCTAAAATATTCAGTTCCTAAAATGCTGTAAATAAATTGGCATAATTTGGGACCATTCTGGCACCAATAGCCACACCTTTTTTTCTGATGATAAAAAACTTCCAAAAATGTAAATAAAAAACTGTTGTTGAGAACTTGCTGCATACCTTCGGCTAAAACCTTAACTTCCCCAATAGTATATTGGGTGTCACATGAGATGCCCATTCAACAGCAGCATTGTGTGCTTTAACTGTTTGCAAAGACTACTGTTACAAAAAGTCATTGTCACATACTACTTGACTTTTAATCTTTTCAATAAAATGAAAACTGTCTCTAATAAAATATGGAGTCTATTCACCCACTTTAAAAAAGGGCCATAGCAACAAACTGAGAAATGGGTTCTAACTTGGAAGCAGGTAAGGACACTATGGGCCTGATAGAGAGATTATCAAAATGTTTATGAATTTTGAGTATACCTAATAACCTACCTATGTTTGGTATTTCTAGGATAAAAAAATCATGCGTCACCTTAGAAATTATTCTAATTGTAAAATTATCTTATAACCATGAATGACTCCAATTGTAATAGTATATAATATCCATGAATCGATATACCTACATGCTTTTAGTGTCCTTCTTTAAAACTTTTTCATAAAAACAAACAACATTCAACATGTTAGTAAGACCATAATTATAATTAATTTTGCTCAAGATTACAATCAATCCCCCTTGTCAGCTTTCATGATACGAGTGTTACTATCCGAGAAAAGTCCCTTTAATATCTTCTGTGTTTAAAAGTCATGTTAAAATATTTGTTTGTTGGTCTTTTCACCAATAACTTCATTCTGATGAATATGTTTTTATGTCAAAAGCACTTAATACAGTTGTATTTTCTACTTTGCATCTGAAGTGTTCTCTGTGCAAATAATAATCATAAACAAACATAACATGAAGTTAAACATAAATCATAAGTCAGTGAGGCAAAACAAATGACTAAAAACAGATAATGTGAGTAACTTAATAAACTAAGCAATATTCCGAAAGGTAAAAGTTAAATTAATAAAAAAAGCTAAAAAAAAAATGTATCTTTTAAAGCCACTGAGCACTGGGATTCAGCCAGGAAGTATACTTCAAAGATATTGACCATGGAATGCAAATGATCTACTGCTAGAGCATGCAGAACCACCAGCACCATCACAGAGTATTGTACACTGGTACTATGGTATGGGATAAGCAGCTCTTTCAGATGGCTGGTGGGGACTCGTGTCACATAAGGCTAAATAAACAAGGGCTAAAACTAAGCACAGTGCGAGATCATAACAGTAGCCAGTGAAGGCTTCAAAGATCCAGTGTAATGTGGTGGTATTGTGAAGTTGTTGTCTTTCGGCTTTTCCCGGTTAGGGGTCACCTCCGGTCCGCTAATGATTGGCAGCAGATTTTCACGAATGACGAGGTGCCAGCTCGATGTTCAACCTTCAACAAAGGCATGCCCATTTACACATGTCTTTTGAATGCCCACCCAACCATGGGGAGGACATGCAGACTCCACACAGAAGGCACTTCCTGCACTCTAGCCGAGAATCGAACAGGAGAACCTCTTGCTGTGAGGCAACAACGCTACCGCTGCACCACTGGTGGTACTGTGAAGTACCAGTTAGTAGATGGTCATCAGGATTTTGTACTAGCTGGAAGTGGTCATGTTAACAGTCAAGAAGTTCAAGGTATAGGAAAAAACAGTAGTCCAGCCATGAATAAACAAAGGTGTGCACTACCACAGCCAGGTCCTCCTTAAACAAAATCAGGCAGCTTTTCACTTGGTCCTTGAGCGTCAGCCAGTCAACAAGAATAACTCTGAGATTGTAACCCTTAGAAACAAAGTCAACTTCTTTGCCATAGCAGATAATGTGAGGGTTCAAAGGTTGATGGTTAGAGTCCATAAAAGTGGCATGAACTGATATCATATTCACGCTGGCTGCAGTGAGCTTGAAAAACAAAATGGTTATCTGATGGAGGTTACAGTCTAGATCATCTGTAAGAGAAAACAAAGCTGACATAGAGTCCTGAAGAAATGAAAGGTACAGCTGTGCATCATCAGCAGAGCAGTGATACTGCAACCTCCTCCCATGATGAGATATCACCCAGAGACAACAAATACCCATTGAAAAGGATAGGTTCCAAAATGGACTCTTGCAGAACAGCACAGTCCAGGGAGAAGAAGAGTTAATGCAAGAAACAGCACTCTGTGAATGGACCAAGTTGTAAGAAGTGAACCATTTCAAGACTATTCCACTGGTTGTACGATAGCCTAACAAGTATTCCAGTAAGATGCCATGGTCAATCATATTGGGAAGATCAAGGAGAACTAACAAACCCACGCCACTGATCCTTTACCATGAGTAGATCACTGAAAACACTTGTAAGGGTTATTCCAGTACTGTGGCCACACTGAAAAAGTTCATAGAGTCTATGCTACTTAAGGAATCAATCAATCAATCATCAATCAAGTTGTATGTAAACCACCTTCTCCAAAAGCTTAGTTAGAAAAGAAAGGTTGGAGATATGGTAATGTCTCTCAGTATCGTCATGACACAGTAAAAGATTTTTAGGTTTGTTGTAGACAATGTCTTCTTGAAGTCCAATGAAAAGACAACGGAATCCAAAGATGACCTGATGTATCGAACCAGGCACAAGATCTCAAAACAGGATACAAACATGCTAGATTTCTTTTTCTAATTCCTTTTTTTAAACTATTGGCATATGACATACCACATGCAGCATACTATACACTGATTTCAGTAAACTCCATAAATATTACAAGCCCACAGACATAATAACACATTTAAATTGAAATACATTGTGCATATTTACAAAATCTATGCTGTATCAAGCTATACATATATGCTTGGCTCCATGGCTCAGAGGGATGGTAACCTTACTCTGACCCAGATGGCCAGGGTTCAAATACTGACCCTGACACTGGAAGACCCAGGCAAGAAAAGAGAAAAGTGAAGGGACATGGCCTATTTGCCTGTATCATAAGGAGGGGAGGGATGTGGGAACTTAAGGAACAAACTGGGGGAAGTGCAATTTCTTTGGTGTAGACTGGGGAATGACCTCTCATGCTCGAAGGAAAAGTATGGGGCTGCTTGCTGGCAATGTCCCTTGCAGAAGTGAGGGATGACCAGTGTGTTTAGTGTAATCAGCTCATTGCATGCCCCTCTTCTGCTCTACTAGCTGAACATCCAAAGGGAAATATTAGGGCATAAGTAAAAACACTCAAATCACCTCTTATGACTGATTAATGGACCCTCCCAGTGGACCCTTTCCTTGATGATGGGGGAACAAATGAGTAGGTTAGCTAGTAAAGGGGTGATGACCAACAAACAGCAGGTACAAATGGAAGAAAAAAATCAAGAAAGTCTGTATTGCATCTAGGTCAAAAGCCTTTTATCATGCCCCATAATGGCCCCAACACCACATTGTTATTTTTTGTAGCAGAATAGGAGTTGCTGTTTCCCTGTTTAGCTCTCTTTAGAGCAGCTAGTTGTCCAGCTGCCCCAGCTTCCTCTATCATGCCTTCTTACTGTAGCCCCACATTTCTTCCACTGTTCTCACTTCTTGCTTCATTTCTATATTGTTTATTCTTCTGTTTCCCAAAAGAGGTAAATCTACATTCTTGCAATTCCAGATCCTTGTTTTTCAGCACATGCCATCTTAACTTCAGGAACAGTAAACATAAACCGCATTAGTGCTTAATTGCCATTGGCCAGTGACTCTCGTCTCAGCTGCTGTCACCAGCTAAGCAATGGTTAGTTCAAGGGCACAGTCTTCTTCCTTGTAGGGCTCCTTACTCTGTGCTCACGTCCAGCTTCCACCTGAGCTTCTACAAATCACTGCTCCCTCCTAAACCTAGATGGTAATATCTTCATGTTCACTCCTTGAAGGTTAAGGTCTACAATGACTGTGGTTCTCCTTCTCTTTGGTAATGCAGACATTTTGATTTTGTGGTGTACCACTGTTAAATTACCACAGATCAGCTGCTTTCTTTTTAGTCTGAAGACCAACATCTCAGTGTTATTGTCCTTTTAATTTGTTACTATTAGTTTCTTTCAAAATGCACTTTATCCTGTCCTGATTATTGTTAGCCGCAATGTGCTTTGCTATATCTCCATCTTCAGAGAATCTAAATCCAGTATTGTCACAGGCCTGTCCTTTTCCAGTTTTCCTTGCTCCTATTATGCTAGTACTCTCTGTGGTTCCTTATAGTGGTACAAAGTGCATTTTTGTCATCTTCTTACATTGTGCAGCCTCACCCTCCATTCATTGCTTCTGTCTTTATTTGGTTCATTGACTCATGTGCTGTTGTGCTCCCTCCCTTACCATTGTGCTCTACGTTATGCTCCCTCCCTTACCATTGTGCTCTACGTTATGCTCCCTTCCTTACCATTGTGCTCTGCATTATGCTCCCTTCCTTACCATTGTGCTCTACATTATGCTCCCTTCCTTACCATTGTGCTCTACGTTATGCTCCCTTACCATTGTGCTCTACGTTATGCTCCCTTCCTTACCATTGTGCTCTACGTTATGCTCCCTTCCTTACCATTGTGCTCTACGTTATGCTCCCTTCCTTACCATTGTGCTCTATGTTATGCTCCCTTCCTTACCATTGTGCTCTACGTTATGCTCCCTTCCTTACCATTGTGCTCTACGTTATGCTCCCTTCCTTACCATTGTGCTCTACGTTATGCTCCCTTCCTTACCATTGTGCTCTACGTTATGCTCCCTTCCTTACCATTGTGCTCTACGTTATGCTCCCTTCCTTACCATTGTGCTCTACATTATGCTCCCTTCCTTACCATTGTGCTCTACGTTATGCTCCCTTCCTTACCATTGTGCTCTATGTACATCTTAATCAGTGGTGTTGTTTCTCTCTCCTCTCCCCCATTTCAGTTTAACAGAGTTGTTTATTTAACCAAAATGCAGACACCTTTAATGGTTCAAAAACTTTAATATGTGATCCAGATCCCATAGATCAAATTGGATTAAACAAGTATGACAAATAAGTAAATAAATAATTCACTTCATAAGCTGTGGCATCCATGCATACATCTAAGATACATACACACACACCATATATACTGCTAGAAGATAATGCAACAGAAAAAACATTTACAGGATATCTCCCATGCTAAGTTCTCTTATTTAAATGTAATTGTACTAGAGGAAAGTTTGGTATACAAAAGCTTACTTTTTGAAAACATAAGGAGATATGTACTTTACATATACAGTGTTAATATGTAGTTACTAGTTTACCTTGTAGAGTTTTATGCATCATTTTAATACTTGGGAGGCACAGATAAACTACCAGGCCTTCAGTGAAACCAAGCACATTCTTTCATCTTAAAAAATTACAAAAACAACAAAACAACTGCAACCAAAGAAAACTGGCAACCTTTGCTGTGAGCTACAATCCTTTATTCCATAAAGTGCTTTTCGTTCAAATACAATCCTTGAACTTCTTCAGATGAATTAGTCAGATACTAAAAGCATTTAAATACTGTTTCAAATTGTGGTGCTGCGGTAGCGTTGTCACCTCACAGTAAGACTCTGTCCAGTTCGATTCTCAGCTAGAGCGTCTTCTGCGTGGAGACATGCATGAATGGGCGTACTTTCGTTGAAAGTTGTGCGTCAGGCCTGGCAAGCCGGAACGTAAAAATCAACTGCCAATCATTAGCGGACCAAAGTTCCGCTGTGGCGACCCCTAACCGGGAAAAGCCGAAAGAAGACACACACACACACACTGTTTCAAATTAGTCAGATGGTATCAGCTGTAAAAATTTAAAGTTATATTCCTCATTATACCATTTAAAAACATTACCAACTATATAAATTCATTAAGAATAATACTAAGAACAATAAGCCTTTCTATTAATATCAAATGCAAGTTACCTATATTACTATGAATAATAATAATAATTCCCTAAAATTATTTAAAATACAAAAATAATAATAAGATAACATATATTCCAGCAGTTGCGATACATTTCACATCTCATAAGATTATGACATGAATTTAACCTTGTTTGAAGACATTTAACAAACCTAAACATACTACCTACATAAACTTTTCATTTTTAATATTGGCATAATTGAGCACATTTCATTCAAACCAGGGTCATTATATGCATACAAACGTATTTGCCATATTAGTTCGAGCCTTTTCATGTTCTAATTCAATTGCACCCCCCCCATATTTGTTGGAACTTGGTCTAAAACCCAAAATTTAAATTCATGTTCAGGGCATTCTTGGATATGTTTAGCTAATGCATTATCCTGGCTAAATTTTTTGATACTGTATATATGATCATATATTCTATCCCTCAATCTCCATTTTGTTTTGCCAATATAATACTTAGGACAGTGTTGACACTTAGCTAAATATACAACCATTTTGGAATAACAATTATATTTACCTCTACTATACAATACTTTCTTATTGTGAATGACTATTGATAATCCCACTTGAATATATTTACAATAAGGGCATCCCAAACATTGTTGCATGCCCTTATATTTAATAATGCGCATTTTGAATATTTTCAAATAAATTCTTGAAATTTCTATCTCTCTTCATGAAAAATTTAGGATTTGATCCTAATTTCTCCAATAACTCTTTGTCTTGTGTAATGATGCTCCAGTTTTTACATACTATATTCCTAATATATCAAAAGTCCATATTAAATGTGACAACAAAATTTACATTTATATTGTTAACTCTGTTGTCATTAGGTAATATTTCCTGTATTGGTTCTGTAGTATTATTAGAGAGCACCTCCATTAAATTACTATCCATTCTATTTTGATCTAGGATAGGTTTATACATTCCACTGACTCTTTTATCTATCACTTCAGTTATAATTTCATCTAAAAAGCCATCAGGGTATGCTCTTTTATTAAACATTTGTATTAACAAATTACATTCAGACAAAAATTCTTCCTCTCTAGTAATCATGCTTGCTGCCCTAACCAACTGTCCTTTAACCACCGACTTTTTTTAATGGAAAGGGTGCGCTCTTGAGAAGTGGAGAACTGTATTAGAATAAGAAGGTTTTCTGTATATCTTCTCTTCAAATTTCTTATCAATATCATTTTTAATCAGTAGAATGTCTAAATATTCTATTTCCTTTTCATGAAAGTTATATGTAAACTCCAAAAATTCAGTAGTTTGATTAAAATATTCTACCATTATTTCAGCTTGGTCCTTATTACCTTTAAAAAGAATGAATATATCATCCAAAAATTGGTAAAGTATGCTATTTGTGACTTTATGTGGTCTATATTAAATATATAATTATGTTCCCAGTGGTTCATTACCAAATTGGTAAAGCTAGTGCCTCATGGGGACCCCATTGCCACTCCTTTTGTTTGATGGTAAAAGTTGTTTTTGAAATAGATATAATTATGTGATAGTACAATATCCAATAATTCTTCTATCAATGATATTTCTGTTACTGGAGCACCCTTATTCTTAAGGTTAAGGGAAACCCACTCAATACCTAGGTCTTGGGGTATTGACGTATATAAATCTCTTACATCAATTGTAAGAAAATTGCATTTATCATCAAATTCTATTTCATTCATCTTCTCCAAAAATGACCATGAGTCTTTACATATTCCTACCTCGTTAGTTACATATTTCGTAAGTATTGTGTCTATTACCTTTGCACATGCATAGGTTGCAGAATTCCTGCCATCTACAATAGGTCTAAGGGGGGGATTTGTCAGATTTTTATGAATTTTAGGGGCTCCAAAAATTGTAGGGGCTATATGTGCTGGCATAATCATATAATTGAACATATTCAAATCAATTTGCCCTTCTATGAATAAATCATTAATATATATTTTTATTCTCTGATTAGCTTGATTATATTCATTGAGCAAAGCTTTTACATAAGAATCAGATGCTAACAAAGCTTCAATTTTATTCTCATAATCAATTATGTCCATAAAAACTAATCCACCCCCCTTATCAGGTTTCATAATTCTGGCTTTAGACTGTTTCAAAAATTCAATACATTCTTGTTCATAATTTGTTAAATTCCCTTCAGAGGTTAATACCCTTTTCCATACATTATGATGTCTAAAATCCAATTTGCATACTTTTTCAAAAGTATACAGTAAATTGTGTAATGGTGGGTTAAAAGTACTGGGAATTCTGTATTCGTCTAAGTATGGTCTATCCATATTACCCAATAATACCTGTAGGTTTAATTTCCTAACATACATTTTAAGGTCTATTATATGGTTGGTAACATCCATCTTTCTTGATGGTACAAAGGTAAGGCCTTTTGCCAATACATTTACTAAATCAGTATGAACATTTACTGAGGAGAAGTTATAAACAGCAAAGTCCTCTTCAGAGTTCATGGTAACTGAGACTTTATTCTGAATACAGTCCTCAACTATCTCCATTTGTTGTGTTTCTTGCGTTGGGTCCGTCTGTTCTGTATTCTCCCCCTCTGAAAACCCTGTTGGTTATTGGACCACTGTTTATTATTAGTCCTACCATTAATTCCGTTAGTATTGGAATTTTGGTTCTGTAAACGTTCACTTCTACGTAGACCAGGGTCATTAGTTGAAATAATTGGAGAAGTAATTGGTGGGGGGTCTATGATGTCATGCTGATTCGTAAACTCTACAGTCACATTTTCGATGTTAATTTCCCTTATATTTGTCCATTGCTGGTCATGTGATGGTAAATTAACCTGACAGTTAGAAAAAATGCTGCAGCACTACCTTTTTTTTTCCATTGTTGTGCTGGTGATGGACAAGGGTATGCGGTACCATTTTGATATTGTAAACGGTCCCGCTCCAGTTTCTTACATTTAATCAACTTAGCTTTAATCATGTAAGAATTAATTGTCTGAAAGATACGGATATATTCATATTTATATCTTTCAAAGTCAGGGTGTGATTTGATTTTAACATCCAAAACCATACATTCATCATTTAATTCATCAGCCATTATGTTATAGTTCTTGCTCATTATGTCCAGTAGTTCCAAACCCTGTTTATTAAATAATTTCACAAGGTCCATATGAAATTGGGATTGTGCAACCAACCCTGTTGGATATTGGCAAATGTGCAAGCCTTTAGGAACTAACTGCAGTCGAATACATTCCGAAAAATATTCAACCTCTAATTTTAGTGTTTTATATTTCAATAAAATATGGTCAAAGTCATTAAGTAGATTTGAAATGTTAACTTCATCCCTAGCCGGATTCACTTTAATAGGTAAACTATTATTAATGTACATACCCATAGGTGATGTTAACCAGTCCTTAAGGTTCGGAATACCAATAAGCCCTGGGATTGAAGAATTCTGCGGCTGATCAGCTGTTCTACTGAAGTTCGTTCCACCTTCATTTGTAACCTCATTGTTGCTAGCATTCAAGCTAGTCCGACCATTGAATGAGACATTAGAATTGCTTATCTGCCCATTCGGTATCGACCAAGATGTTGTCGGTACTCCTAAATTACACGATACAGCTGAACGCTGGCTGGAAGAACCGCCAGCTTCTGGTAGTTGATTTGCATTCGAAATAGCTGTCCCGGACGTTGTAAAAATGAAAAGTTTATGTAGGTAGTATGTTTACAAGGTTAAATTCATGTCATAATCTTATGAGATGTGAAATGTATCGCAGCTGCTGGAATATATGTTATTTTATTATTATTTTTGTATTTTAAATAATTTTAGGGAATTATTATTATTATTCATAGTAATATAGGTAACTTGCATTTGATATTAATAGAAAGGCTTATTGTTCTTAGTATTATTCTTAATGAATTTATATAGTTGGTAATGTTTTTAAATGGTATAATGAGGAATATAACTTAACATTTTTACAGCTGATACCATCTGACTAATTTGAAACAGTATTTAAATGCTTTTAGTAGCTGACTAATTCATCTGAAGAAGTTCAAGGATTGTATTTGAACGAAAAGCACTTTATGGAATAAAAACCAAGTCATTTGTCAGTACCATCTGGCATTCTTTGCAAACTCACAGCCTTTATACTCTAAGATGGTGTATCACTGGATATGGGCAATACTCTAGTACCAAATAACGAAGCACACTAACAGACTGTAGCAAAGCTTTTGAAAGGTTGTTTTCTTTTCTTACCTAATGTCCATAGTACCTGTTTGTATAACACATGTTGAAAAGGATTTAGTAAGATTGCAATATGATAAAAACTCATAATAATTATGTGAACACAAATATGCTCATAACTCAGTAACATTTGTAGGAGATAGAACCTCCACAATGGCTTTTATGGTTGCATGATTAAACTTTATCACATACATGTTAAACCCTCAAGGGTGGGAATTTGCATGTGCAAGTTTGAAACAAAGCAGCAAAATATGAAACTGCAACACTGAGACTGCAGTAGCTCAGGGAAAGAGGAATTTTCTGAGATACTCCAGTCACCGAGTGAGTACATAACAAAGCTAAACTCACTTCAGTGTTTGCTTTTCTGAGTGTTGAACAGAAGTGCATTAATGATCCTCCTTGCTGTGTCAGCTACATGGCATAAGGGAAATTAACCCTGCCTGCAATCCAAGTAACTGGGGTTCATCTAGCAGTACTGGCAATGGAAGAGTCAGCGAGAGGAAGGAGAGAAATAAGGGGCTGTGCCTGCTCACCTCTCTCTGGGGGGAATGACGAGGGTTGCATAAGTGTAGCTGTTATGTAGCTTGGATATGCCTGTGACCACATCAAAATGCATGCCTGGTTAGAAGAGGGGCTGGATTACAGCAAAGTTGATGTCGTACTGTGGAGGTGGAGTGTGGCCTCATAATGTCCCACTGCACACCCCTGCAGGGGAGGGATCCCAAAGAGTCATTGCAGAGCTTGGGGCATTCACCTCACAGGTCAAGACACCCAGAGTGAGCCTCAATTAGCCCAGGAAAGTAGGACTCAAAAAACACCATTATGGCATCCTTCCAATAAACCTAACCTTAATACCTATATGGAAAACAAACAAAATTCGAAAAACTGCTGAAGGTAGCTCAATAATGAAGTAACAATTAACACAAAAAAGAAATCTTGGGGTTGTGTGGGTAGCCATGGGTACCCCCTGTGCCAATAGTTACTCTAACTTAGTCATGGCACAATGGGAACTAGAGAAATGTTTTAATGATAACAACCCTTGGGAAAAGAACTTAACTTTTTATGGACGATTTGTGGACATCTTTATCCTATGGAAAGGTGATGACGTCCAACTTCTGAAGTCTGCAGATTATTTAAATGATACCACAGGTTTTTTTAAAGTTTACTGTGAACTTTTCCAAGGATGTAATTGAGTTTTTTAGACCTCAAGCTAATGTTGGATTAAGCAATAGGTATAGAGACTTCAATTTACAGAAAGAACACTTGGAGAAAACACTGTTTGCTCAAGAAGAATATGCATCCAAGATCTGTCTTTAAAAATATCATGGAGATTCAAATCACACGTATCTCACGACTATGTACTAGAGACAAAGATTTTGATACTGAGAACAATAAATTGCAGCACTACTTACAAGATAGAGGGTATACAAAGAAGGACGGTGCCATTAAACCTAACAAATTTAGAGAAATTAGGAAAGAGAAAGGGCGTCCATTCCTCTCAAAGGAAGGAACTAATAATGACCAGAGGAAACCAGCTAAAAAAGATTTTAACCAGCAAACATTAAGTTGTATGCTTACGTACAGTACTGATTCTGTACAGGTATGCAGTATTATCAGGAAATACTGGCCAATACTGACAGAAGTTGAGAAATTGTGAAATATAATTGGAGAAGCACCGAGGTTCATTTTTAAAAACAAGAAGAACATTAAGAGGCTGTTATGCTCAAAAGATGGCTTCCCTAAAAATCAGTTTTCTAATATAAAGAAAAAAGGTACTTATAGATGTGAAAAATGTAAAGCTTGTCCTTTTATTGATACTACTAACTTCTTCCGACATCCTATCACAGGAATGGAGTATTATTTCAAAGATAGTGTTACCTGTATCACTAAGCATTTAGTTTATCTTGCCACTTGTTGGAAATGTCCCGCTTATTATATTGGGAAAACTGATCAACAGTTTAAGGAAAGAATTTTACGTGATGTGAGGGATATACAACACAAAGACAAGAGAAATGCTTTGGCAGGTCATGTCTTATTATATCCGTCACACTCCTTTAAATTCTAGGCTGTTGAATGAGTATATGAAGGAAATAGAGGTGGGGACATTCAGAATCGTACTGAGACAACTGAGGTTAATTGGATTATTAATCTTAGAGCTGATCGTAGCCCTGGCTTGAATGCAGTAGTTCTGCTCAAGCCTATTCTAAAAGGAAGATGACTTTCTATTAGCTAGAAATGGGGTCTTGATCTTCATCTTGCTGTTTGATTGGTTATACACTTATAGGTTGAAAACAAGGCATTAGTCACAAGGAGGATTACTGATTGGTAGATTTTACTTTAATGCATGAAGTATGAGCCACACTGATTATGATCAAATGAAGGCTACGGCCGAAAGCGTTTATCGTGGTTTATAAGAGGCTCTTCTTATTTTATTGTATTTTACTTGGAAACTGATATTAAAGCTGTTTTTAAATAGTCTCTTGGATTATATACTGTGAACTCCCATGGTGGTATGCTCAAGATTTCTCTTTTGTGTTAACCTTAATACCTGGTGACTGCAAGAGAATGAATAGGCCAGCTGTGTGACTACAAAGCAAAGCCGGTGGCCAACAGAGTATGGAAGACAAGGCAGACAGAAAAATGTTTGCCTTGCCCCTGTCTTTTACTTAAGTCTCTGTAAAAGGTTAACAATGGGCATTTACTGCATATCCAAGGTGTTTAGATTCTGTTCAGAATCTACATTTGTCTTTCTAAAGTCAGAAGCATATATCCTCCTATCGTCCTAGTCTACGTTCTGAAGATGTTTTTCTAGTGTGGTTCCAGAATCTAGGATATCACCCAGATTATAACATTTCCCTCTTCTGTTCTGTAGATCTCTAAAAATATATTCAGTGCAGAAGAGACTTCATGAATGAAATTATGTATGAAAACATTGTTTAATTAGAATTTATAGTTAGGTAATTCTTAAGCCAGATCCCCCAAAAACATTTATTGATAAGCATGATTCATCAACAGTGTGAAAAATTCTTCTACTGAAGATATGAGGTACTATAAGAAAAATGCTACTTGGTTAGCAGTAAATTTATAATCCTTACAACCCCTACCAGTTCCGTCAGATTTCAATATATGTATCACAGCAGCAGTCTGTTTGGAATATTTCACAGGAGATACACATTTTTATTTCAGCAGTTAGCTTATTTCCTCTTCTATCCTAGATTATGTCACATAAGGGAAAGACATTAGGATGGAGCAAAGTGGGAATTGCCCCGGGCAGAAAGTTTTAGGAAGCACAAACAGTAGTTGCCAATTGGATGGTATTGCAGTATAGTACCAACATTCAGAAATGAATGAGGATACTGAATTGTATGTGCAGTTATTGCTAAAGCACTTTGTGAGTGTTATGTATTGTAACTGTAGGGAGCTGCTTTTTTCCCAGTCCTCATGTTGGGGAAAGGACTTTTTTTTTTTTTTGGCTACAACATAGATCAGGGAATTGCACCAGGTGCTAGATAGGCGTGCTACAGCTTTGGCATAAATAACTGACTTGGGTGTGGGGAACCTAGATTTGGCATGTGTTGGAATATGAATAATAGCTGTAATCGCTGTTAACATATTTATTTATTCTTAAAACACAACCTTATGCATAATAAGCACACACAAAAAACATGATTTCAGAATTTGCATGGTTTATTTCCACCAATTACATTTCTTATTTTCATTTTTATGCACCTTATCCCAAAAGCTTTGTTCAATATATTCCTTAAAATCGACTTTCAGATCAACAACTGATAACTATTTTACAGGCTTTCAGGACAAATCAATCAGTTGTAAAACTGTGTTACTTCACACACTGAGTTTTGTTTCACTTAGTATGTTGGCACTCATCCCAGTATCAGCATTTGCTTCACAAATTTTCCTTCAAGTTTCATTTCTGCAAAGAATGGCTTTATGTTCTTCATATTTAGACCTTACACACTATATAAATAAAATGTTTGTTCTGTGTTCTCCATGCTTCTTCCTCTTTCTGAATGTTGTGTGAGTAAAAAACACAAAACGTCCCATCAGCTCTTTTATTAGTTGCTTTCCTAAAATGTTTATATATTTATTTTCATGTTACTTCATTTTATAAACTTTCACAGTGTGCTCAAGGTTACTACATACACCGTATTTTCCTGCTTCGTTTAATGAACACCACTGAGTTTTGTTTCTGAACACACCAATTGTTGTTGTTGTTGTTGTCTTTCGGCTTTTCCCGGTTAGGGGTCACCACAGCGGAACTCCAGTCCGCTAATGATTGGCAGTAGATTTTCACGGTGCCGAGTTGCAAGCTTGACACCCAACCTTCAACGAAGGCACGCCCATTCACGCATGTCTTTCGGAACGCCACTTGACCTGCGGGGTGGACATGCAGACCCCACACAGAAGGCACTCCCCGCACACTAGCAGAGAATCAAACGGGAGAACCTCTTGCTATGAGGCAACAACGCTACCGCTGCACCACCTCGGACTGAGTTTTCTGAACACACCAGTAATATGCATTAATGTTGCTGCCTTAGCTACTCCTGCGTACATGTCATTTACACTTCTGTTTGTATACACTACTGTATGTCAGTGTAATCTGCTTTACTTGTAAATAATGTACATTTTGTGAACTACTATGACAATA